>NW_020862627.1:0-18485 GCF_003713205.1 Coffea eugenioides | reverse complement strand
CTCCGTCTTTTGAACCTCTGCCGCCACTCCCAGTTTCCTTGCCCTTCTCACAGAAACTCTCTCAGTTTCCTCTCCAAACTCTCCGCAGCCTTTCTGTTTTTTTCTACCCCCACAGCCGCCTCACTCTCATCTCCTCAGCCCTCCTGTCTTTTCTAGCCGTTCATCTTTCTTCTCAACCTCAGCCGTCCAGACTCCCTCTCAGTTTCTCCCTTTGCTCAGTTTTTTTCTTTTCGTTAGCTCTCCAATGAAGCCCGTAGCTTTTTTCCTTTCTCTACCCCGTTCTCCCTGTGCGGCTGTAGCTTTCTTTTGCTATTTATACGGATCCTCCCAAACTCCTAAACCCTTGTTTGAAAGGTGAGGATGAGGGACAAGGACAGGCCCTCACATCCAGCCCTCCAAAGGCTATTGAAGTTGTACCTCGCACGCTGCAAAAAATTGCAGCGTGCATGCTGCGATAATAAATTTTTTTTTTTTAACAACTTGATAATTACAGAAATGATGAAATAAAATATAAATAATAATAATAACGAAATTACACAAACCAGGTAATGATAATAATAATACTAATAATGATGAAAACAAACAAAAAAACTAAACAACTAAAAATGGCCATTTTTCAATCTTTTTCTACATTTTCTTTTTTTCATTTTCATTCATTTTCTTTTTCTCAAAATAAAAATAACTAAAGTGCCCAAAGATTGAATTTAAAGAAATAAACATATTTTTGTGAACGAATTTCCCTTTTTTCTTTTTTCTCTTTTTTTCATTTTTCCAATCCAACTAAAGCCTATTTTTCCCCTTTTCCTTTAATTTTCTCTTTTCTCCTTTTTTTGTGATTTTTCATTTTCATTTCTCTTTCAAGAAAGCATTGAATAAAAACAAAATGACTAAAACATATTTTTGATGTCTTCCTTTTCTTTTTTCTAAAAACTCTATGCTAATTTTAAAATTAAAAGCTAAAACTAAAAACTAAAAGTAAAAGCAAACAAGAATAAATAGCAAATGAAATAGATCAACTAAAAGGGCGAAAATGAGTAAAACTAAAATAACATAACAACTAATAGTGCAAAACACACAATAACGAACTAAAATGCAGGCAATCTAAAATGAGAATCATGAAATAGATGGCTACATAAAATTATTCAAAATTTGGTGTCTACAGTTTGCCCCTCTTTGTCTGAGTTTTGGAAAAACTTGAGACAAAGAAGTAGACACCAAATACTTACCTGTGCTATTGGGCTGCAAAAGGATTCCAATGAACAAGAATTTGAAAAAAACGGGACTGACCCGAACATGAATGTAAAAACGGGATAGACCCGAACAAAAATTTAAATTAGATGAATTGAAGTGAGATGGAGTGTTGGTGGGATGAAAACACGCACATTAGTGAGATAGGCTCGATGCTAACGGCGGTAGGATGAAAACGCGCACGTTAGTGAGATAGACTCGATGCTAACGGCAGTAGAAATAAAACACGCACGTTAGTGAGATAGACTCGATGCTAACGGCAGTAGAAATAAAACACGCACGTTAGTGAGATAGACTCGATGCTAACGGCGGTAGGATGAAAACACGCACATTAGTGAGATAGACTCGATGCTAACGGCGGTTGAAGTAAAACACGCACGTTAGTGAGATAGACTCGATGCTAACGGCAGTAGGATGAAAACACGCACATTAGTGAGATAGACTCGATGCTAACGGCGGTTGAAGTAAAACACGCACGTTAGTGAGATAAACTCGATGCTAACTGCGGTTGAAGTAAAACACGCACATTAGTGAGATAGACTCGATGCTAACGGCGGTAGAATGAAAACACGCACGTTAGTGAGATAGACTCGATGCTAACGGCGGTTGAAGTAAACACGCACATTAGTGAGATAGACTCGATTGCTAACGGCGGTTTGAACATGAAACACGCACAAAAATACGACTACACGTTTAGTGAGATTAGACTCGATGCTAACGGCGGTTGAAGTAAACACGCACATTAGTGAGATAGACTCGATGCTAACGGCGGTTGAAATGAAAACACGCACGTTAGTGAGATAGACTCGATGCTAACGGCGGTAGGATGAAACACGCACATTAGTGAGATAGACTCGATGCTAACGGCGGTTGAAATGAAAACACGCACGTTAGTGGTGAGATAGACCGATGCTAACGGCGGTAGAATGAAAACACGCACGTTAGTGAGATAGACTCGATGCTAACGGCGGTTGAAGTAAAACACGCACATTAGTGAGATAAACTCGATGCTAACGGCGGTAGAATGAAAACACGCACGTTAGTGAGATAGACTCGATGCTAACGGCGGTTGAAGTAAAACACGCACGTTAGTGAGATAGACTCGATGCTAACGGCGGTAGAATGAAAACACGCACGTTAGTGAGATAGACTCGATGCTAACGGCGGTTGAATTAAAACCAATCCCAACATGACTTTTGTGAAGTTGGCGGCACAAAATCCAGGCCCAACGTGATCTTTGTGAAGTTGGCGGCACAAAATCCAGTCCCAACGTGATCTGGTGAATGGTTAGCAGGATAAGACCCAATCCTGCCATCCAATTGGTCAAGAAATTGGATTTGATCTGTCAAGATATAAGAAATTAAATTTTGATTTTCCAAGAAACAAAAATTTGAACTTGATTTTCGATTTTTGACTTTTGAATTTTTCTGATTTTTCGAGAGAATTTTTTCAAAAATAATTTGCCCCAGTGTAGGGCCCTTCTCCCTTCTTTCTTTCCTTTCTTCGGCATCGGCCTTCCACATCGCCAGATGCTTTTCGTCGACTTCAACTGTGAATACCTGCACAGGGGCTTACGTGCACTCAAATGAGCGTGACTGATTTGAAAAATGCATTATTTTGATTCTTGGACGAAATCCTCAATTGGACTACAAAAATATTTGCCCCTGTGTGGGCTTATTTTGCGAAATTTTGCAAATAAAAATTTTGCCCCAGTTTGGGCCCATTTCACGAAATTCTATAAACAAAAATTTGCCCCAGTATGGGCCCACTTGACTTCAAAAATTTTGCTTGGATGACGCTCCATTTGTTTGAACAAAGTAAGCACAGCATGTGAAGAAAATTGAAATGTCTTGCTTAAACTCATATAGCAAATTTCATGATGAATTTTCCCAAGATAACACCAAATTCAAGAAGATTTCTTCCTCACTTTTTAGCATCGGTGCTTTGGGTAATGGGTGACCCTTTCCAGTTGGCTCATCTTTCAGGACCAATCAAGTGACTTTATTTTTTGATTTTGCGGTGGTTAAGGGAAATGAGAGGCTAAGATTTATCTGGCTCTTGTGCTCAAAAATGTAATCCATTCAACATCATATCTTAGTGAAAGCAAAGAGTTTGTCACCCTTATTTCTTAAGAAAACTTAGTCAACGTACAGCTTTATAGGCTTGCAACACTATGGATGGAAACGATAGCTAAACATGCAAAAACTGGTTATACCCTTATGATCATGAGTGATCGATGGATTTTTATGAGCATAATCCTCACTTTGGATTGTCATGAAGGAATAAGTCAACGATGGACTTTATTAGCTTGTAATTTGGCTTGAAAACGATAGCTAAAGAATAAAACTTTCAAGGACATTGCACCGAAGATCGCATTTTTCAACATTGCCCTCATCTGGACTCCAGATTCTTGGACTTTGTTTGACTTTTTATCATCACCCAACAGGGTCTTCCAACATCAAATCTTTTGCATCTTTCTTTTGCATTCATTTCGCTCATTTTCCTTTTCCCTCTTTTCCAAAAAGACCCTCGCGGGATTTCACATGAAGAGCAGCGTCAACCTCACACCCAATCAATTCAGAAATACAGCTAAAACTTCCGGCATCAGAAATTTGCTTGACAGGGCCATTGCAAAGAACAGAAGTCAGGACTTTCGGCTTTGTAATGGGGTCAGGTGGGGTGCTTAGAAAAGTTAAGGCTTGAAAACGGATTTCGAAACTGGTTTGAAGGATCTGAGATCGCATTGTTGCGCCAACCCTATTTTAGGGTAAAATCAGAATTTGCCTCAGTTTTTGCTCAATTGAGGCTTTTTCTCTTTCATTTTTTTTTTCCTTTTGACTTTTCGGCCTTTTTGCCATTCTTTCGAACTTTCACAAAATTTGCCCCAGTTTATTTTTGAACTGAGGTTCTCTTTTCTTCCTTTGTTTTTGATCTTGTTGCTTTTCACTTTTCACCTTTTGAAACTTTCTTTTCAACTCAAACTCGCCCCCAGTGTGGGGTTTGCGATTCTCAGGGGTTGCCAAACGAAATATTTTATTCTGAAAGCTCAAAAAGGATAACTAGGGATAAAGTGTTCGATTGGAAAAGAAAATGGCCTGACCTTTATTCCGTTCCTTACAATAACTCTGAAAGGAAACTTTCATTAATGGGAAATTTTAGCATGTATCTGAATTAACTGATTCAGGAAGACCCTTGTTCATCCATATTTGTGAAACGTGGGCGATCCACGCGGACAAATCTTTCCTTTTCTTTTTCAAAATTGGAACCCAAGTGGAATCAAATTTCTTCAATTTTTGCTTTTCCCTTTTTGGAAAATTCTCCAATCTCCCTCCCCAATGCGGGGTGCGATCATAGATGCTTTGAAAAGAACCTCCAATTTTGGCTCAAATGAGGGTGCAAGGGATAAATAGTGTTGAGGTTGTAGAAACGATGGCCAAAGTATCATTCTTACACCTCATGACAACCAAAGTAACGAAATGGTTTATTGAAAATCCATTCCCCTTTTTGATATTTGAAAATTTTCCAATAAAGGGTAGTGATCATTAGGGATCTTATTTGAAACGAAATTATTCTTTCAAAGGCTCAAATGGGGGAGCAAATGATAAAACGTGTATAGGTGGAGAAACGAATGCTCAAAGTATCATTCCAAATTTTCAAAACAAACAAGAATAATGTACATTTTGCTTTCACTTAGATGTGAATTGAATCTGGATTAGGCACCTTGAATATTTTCAAGCAAAAGTTGCCCCAATTTGTAATTTACCAATCAATGTGACTGATTTTATTTTGGGATTAAGTGAAGGAGAAAGGTATCTCATGGGCCTTCTGAATGACCTCTTTCAAATTTTTTTCTCTTTTTTTTTGAGCACTCTTATTGCGTAACTCGGATTGCCAATCGAGTGTAAGGATTTTAGGAAGCATATACTTGTGAATTTTCAGGCTGGAGGTTGAAAAGAAAAAAAAAATCTCAATTTAGTTTTATTTTTCAAAATTCATCATGAAATCTCCAATGAGTAAAAATAAAGAATGAGATGTACAGAAATATACACAAAACAATAATTGTCCAAAAATTTTATTGCTGAAAAACAATTTGAAACAAAATTTCTTGTTCAATTATGATACAAATGAGAAGAGAATTTATTGTCTCCTTTTCTTTTGGAACAAAATTTTATAAACAAATCAAATAAATCAGAATTTCCCTTTGGAAAATAATTACAACATCTCTCAGAGGCTTTAGCGTAGAGCTTCCAGATAGATCATTTATGTTTTCATTGTAGGATCTGCCCAAGAATCAAATAACACTTGTAATCTTCAAACTTTATTGGATTAAAATTATCATCAGATATAGAAGAATATTTCCGTCTTATTGAAACATTTTTATGAATGCAGGGGAGGGGGAAACAAAAGAAAAATACCCCGAGTTAGTAGGCAAAACTGTAAAATCGGTATGCATGTCCTATGGGGGGAACCCTTTTTATGCCAAGGGTAGGCCTAGCATGAAAATGCGATCCGCTAGAATAGGCACTATACAATACCTGATGGATCCGATCAACTCATGGAGTGAAAAATAATTTGAAAATTTTGGTCCATTGGAATGAGAAGAGACGTTTGTCAAAATGAGGACCTCATCCGAGGGATTGATCACTTTGATCGATACAAGAACTTGCAAAAATGCACGGGTTTAACCTTAACGAACCTCCTATCGAAGAGATTGGAATTCGTCTTGACAACTTTTCTCAAAATCGACTAGGTTGTTCATTTTGAAATTCGACATTGAAAACCCAATTGGTCAAATGAAATTGACACTTTATTAAAAATCGACCGGATGACCCTAAAAAGGGAAACAGGTCAAATGAATTGAATGAAATTTAATTTATCCAAAATTAATCAGATCACCCTAAAAAGGGTAAATTGATCAAATAGATTGAACGAAACTTGATTTATTCAAAATCGGCTCGGTTGCCCTAAAAATGGGTAAATTGGCCAAATGAATGAAATTGAATTAGTGATTTATTCAAAAATCGGCCGAATGACCCTAAAAAGGGTAAATTGGTCAAATGAATTGACGATTTATTCAAAATCGACCGAATCACCCAAAAAGGGTAAATTGGTCAGATTTATTTAAAATCAACCAGATGACCCTAAAAAGGGTAAATTGGTCAAATGAATTGATGATTTATTGAATGAATTGGCAAAATGGATTGGTTGAATTGTCCGGCCATTGGTTATTTCAAAATTATTGAGGTGCATTAGTCTATGACCTTCTAAAAATCAAATTTTGGCCTCAATTTATTTATCGTCTCAACAGGAGGAATCATTTGTGAATTTCTTCAAATTAATGTCCTTCACGCAAGGGATTTTTACCAATTTTTGATAAAATGGCCAAAAAGTGATTATTAGATGCTCATATTCCAAAGATCACTCTATGAAAATAATCGGATCCTACCTTACCTTGTGCACTACCCCTTTGGATGGTACAAAATGTAAACGTGCAAGTCTCACTGGATTAAGTATCCGAGACACAAGGTGGTTTATTCCTAAACACGGGATTCCCTATGTGGCATTCCCTTTCTATGGTTTATGCATGATGCCATTTTATTAAAGCTATGTAAAACATGCAATTTGAAATGAAATCATGATCTAAAAGGACCTTTTATACGCCAAGGTAGGCCTAGAATGATATGCAATTACTAATCTATGAATGCAATATACCAAAATATTTAAACGTGCAATAACCTATCTATAAGGGTAGGTTCCAAAAGGAGGTCGTACCAGACCTCTTATTTGCTAGAGCTTGTGAATGCAATGGGGACACAAAACCAAGAAAAGTTAGCTCAGCCAGATAAATGCACATAACACATTGTAGCAACGAAATAAATACAAAGAAATAAAGCAATAAAAAGGAGAAAGGGGTTGGACCCCTCCCCTCGTGAATCGTGTCCCTAATAAGATAAGGTAGACTCTACCCTAGGCAAGCTATCATGGATGCATGAGGTTGGGGTTCACTAATGCATCTAGACTCGATGAGCTCAGGTCCCCGAGCCTTCAGACTTAGAAACCAAGGGTCACCAATCCCAAGGTTCTTTGTCGGTGGCTCGAGCGATTCCCCAAACACCGCTACGCACACATCGTGTCACGGCTACGTGTTTGAGTGAATCTATCAAAACCTCAATCTTCGACCAAAAGCTAAAGGCTATCAACCAATAGCTTTAAGTGGAAGATTGAGTGACCCATTGGAACATGCTACACACACATCGTGTCGTGATCACATGTCCAAGTGAGTCACCTAATCCTAATAGGGTAGAGTGGCGTGACAAGCCACTAAAGAAAAACAAAAGGGATAAAAGAAGTAAAGCGTATGCTCGCATGCTAGTGCTCGTTTGGAGGGGAAGGGTCAAGAACCAACGCGAGGCTCTAGGGTGACCCATACCTCCCAAAATGCAATGCAAGCGCGAGATAACAAGTAAACATACATTCAAATATACATTCGTGAGTCGAGGGATTTGATTACGTACATAAGACAAAAAGTCCTAAAAATGAAAAATGCAATCCTAATATCCACATGCTATACATAAAAAGGGTAGAAAAAGGAAACGAATGGCTAAGTCAAATGCTCGGACCCACTTAGGAAGTCCCCAGTGGAGTCGCCAACTGTCGCGCCCCACTTTTCGATCGTCGAATGTATGTGTGTGAAGTGTGGTGTGTGAACGTGTGCAAAGTAAAAGTAAAGGCCATGGGACTTTGGAAAGCGACGATTTGGCCAAAAAATAGTTTTAAAAAGGGTTTTGAAATGAAAAGTTTGGAGTCGCCACTTGGTAATGGTTTGGGGTGTACCAAGTCACCCAAAAAGTGTTTTTTTTTTAAAGACAAAGTAGTAAAACCCTTTTTAAAACGACTCCTAGTCCACGTAAGCCAAAGAAAAAGGTTCGGGGGTCACGTTTGACAAAGGGGAAGGCAAGGATAGAATCCAAGGCACCCCTTTGACCTAGCCAAGGCTAGTTGCGCGACTCAAACCAATTTTTCCTAATTTTTTCTACCCAAGGTATGTATCGCGTATTGGATATGTCTATATGAATGCAAAAACCTAGACCTAGGGGGATTGGGGGAAATTTCTCTTCAAAGGTTGAGTGGTGCCAATCACATTAATTGTGAAGCCCAACAATGATCCTTTTGGAGAGGTCACACCTAAACCTAAATGACGTGAAAAATGAGTGGAATGTATGCCATGTGAAAGTGTGAGTTTGTGTGAAGTGAGAAAAATGATAAAAGTAATAAGATAAGAGTGAAGGTGTGTAAATGTTGATGAAAGTACTCGTGTGCGAGTGAAGATAAAAATGTTCGTGTGCAAATGAAGATAAAAGGGTTCGTGTGCAAGTGACAGTGATAAAAAGGTGCATGTGTGCAAATGAGACAAAAGTGAAAGTGTAATGATAGAGTGGATTGAGAATGCATGAGCCTAGGGAATTCATGCATATTGGGTACGGGGAGACCTAACTTTGTGACTTAATCTTCCCTTTGATTAGAAGGCAAAACTAGCGTGCTAAGGCTATCGAATAGCCACACTCGCTCGTTTCCCTTATCGAAAGGGGACTCTCAAGCAAATGAGCCCTATAACTAGTATGAGATGCAAAACCTAAAAATGAGGGGAAAAAAAGGGTTCGAGGAGCATGCCAATGATAAAACTAAGAAAAATGCATGACATGTAGTGAACATGCAAATATGCACTAACAAAAGGGGATGGCCTATTGGGTCTAGCGTTGGACTAGCCTTTTCTATGAATTCCTAATGAAATAATGAGCCACAACTAGCATTGGACTAGTGTGGTGACGTACATTCATCCATCACATTCATTCATGGCTATGGAAAGCGATTAGACATGCCAAACACCCATAAACACATAGCACATAACAATTAGCATGCTCGACTAGATGCAAGAACCTAATAAAGCAAATTAACACATAGCAACTAAGCATGCAAGACACATAAAGCAATTGAAGCCCTAACTATTACATTTGCTAGCTAGGCACATGTCTTCAACAGGTCTTCATCGAATGCTCATCCAAGCCCTATCTATTACAAGCCAAGAGGTGTACACATACCCCATAATGAAATACTTAAATAAAAGGCAAAAGTAAATGAAATAAATGAAAGGAATTAAAGAAAGGCAAGGAAAGCAACGTAGACATGCAATTCACACTTAGCACGTTGGATCACATAGGAGAAATGAAAATCAAGGAGATAGAGGTTACCTCCCTTGCAATTGGGCCCCAATGAAGTGAAATCACTCATTTATCCTCCAAAATAAAAGAAATGGTCAAGGTACCAATTTATTTGGAAAAATAGGCAAACACAAGCTCACTTGGTCATAAAGCCCATAAAATCATGAATTAAGTGCAATTGAAACAAAGCATAGTAATTAATTAAAACAAACAAGTGATGAAAATGTAGAATTAAAATTGCCAAGGACCAAATTGATGAAGTTATTCAATTGATTGAGTCCTAGTAGAACAAGGGGAGACTTGAGGGGTCAAAGCCTAATTTTTGAAAACTATTTCATGCAATTTTCATGCAATTTACGTAGATACAAGGCTTCTGCAAAATTCCAGCTAATACCTTTGTTGCAACCTATTGTGTTCCAATGCCATCTTTAACATTACCAATGAAAATCAATCACAAGACACAAACTTTCCAATTGTAAATCAACCCAGCCATTCCACCTCTCTTGCAAAGATCAAAACAGAGAAACTGGAATGATAGCTGCCCGAAGTAAAAAAACAAAATGCAGCAACGGGATGCAACCGAAACAGAATGCAGCAAAAGAAATCTCAGTGCTCGAACATGCTCCAAACATTTCAACATGCAAACTCAGCATTCAACCTTCCCTTGCTTCCCTCAAACATGACACTGAAGTGCAAAAACTCAACCAGTAATTAAGGGACAGGAAACGCGGCAAAGGAAAGAAAGGAAAAAAAAATGCAGCAGCTTCCCCTTGCTGCATTTTGGCCACAGATTTCAGAAAACCCAATGCTATCCTCAACCACACTCTCTCGAACCAACGTATAACTTTGATTTCAACAAACAACACACAACTTCAGCATCAAACAAGTAAAACTTAAACAGAAACTGATGCAAAAATTGCGAAGTAACTCATGTATTTCTACAAACTCCAGCCACCATTCTTTCTTCAATATTTCCTTCTCAGCTAGAACATATTCATGCCCATGAAACCTATCAATTTTACCCTCTTAAACCGAATATTACAGCTCTTAACCCAAGTTGTTAACAAACACTCTAAACCGAAATGACCAGGTCGAAATGCAGCAAAAGAAACAGCAAGTGACGCAAACTTTATAAGCTTCTCGGTTCAGGCACTTAAAATGCAGCAAGGATGGAAAGCAAAAAACTTAAAACAGTCATGCATGACTGGACCACAAATCATAGACCTTGATTAGGCTAAACTTCAGCAACAAAAACAGAGAGCTTTGACATCCGAACAAACAACGAACATTTCAAAAATAGGCACAGAGCATGCCATTTTTTTCACTATTTCCGTCTGCAATTTTCTGGTTTTGACTGCAGGTTTTTCTTTGTTAACATGTCAAAACTTCAGGGTTCTGATTTTAAAACAACAAACCATCATAAAAAAAGAAAATCCAATCAGCAATTCAAACAAATCTTCACAATAAAACTTCTACAGCTCCCCTGTATGAAACGGAAGCAGGCAAGGGAAAAAACAAAAAAAGATTCGAAAGTTACCTGTTCATCGCCTTTGGACTTGAATCTGCAGCAGACCTCTGTAAGAGATTGAAGAGCTCTCACCAGAGATTGAAAAAGATGAACTTTTGCAGACTCTTGGTGAAGAAAATGCGGGCTTGACGTTCTGGCCTCTTTCTTCTCTGAATCCCTTTTGCTTCGTTTCTTTTTAGTTTCTTCTCCAGCCCTCTCTCTTTTCTCTCCCTGTCGCGTTTCCCTTCTCTTTCTTTTCACTCGATTTCCAGTTTTGCGTTGCCAGCCCCTCCGATGCTCCCCCCTTCCTCTCTGTTCAGTTCTCCGTCTTTTGAACCTCTGCCGCCACTCCCAGTTTCCTTGCCCTTCTCACAGAAACTCTCTCAGTTTCCTCTCCAAACTCTCCGCAGCCTTTCTGTTTTTTTCTACCCCCACAGCCGCCTCACTCTCATCTCCTCAGCCCTCCTGTCTTTTCTAGCCGTTCATCTTTCTTCTCAACCTCAGCCGTCCAGACTCCCTCTCAGTTTCTCCCTTTGCTCAGTTTTTTTCTTTTCGTTAGCTCTCCAATGAAGCCCGTAGCTTTTTTCCTTTCTCTACCCCGTTCTCCCTGTGCGGCTGTAGCTTTCTTTTGCTATTTATACGGATCCTCCCAAACTCCTAAACCCTTGTTTGAAAGGTGAGGATGAGGGACAAGGACAGGCCCTCACATCCAGCCCTCCAAAGGCTATTGAAGTTGTACCTCGCACGCTGCAAAAAATTGCAGCGTGCATGCTGCGATAATAAATTTTTTTTTTTTTTTTTTAACAACTTGATAATTACAGAAATGATGAAATAAAATATAAATAATAATAATATCGAAATTACACAAACCAGGTAATGATAATAATAATACTAATAATGATGAAAACAAACAAAAAAAACTAAACAACTAAAAATGGCCATTTTTCAATCTTTTTCTACATTTTCTTTTTTTCATTTTCATTCATTTTCTTTTTCTCAAAATAAAAATAACTAAAGTGCCCAAAGATTGAATTTAAAGAAATAAACATATTTTTGTGAACGAATTTCCCTTTTTTCTTTTTTCTCTTTTTTTCATTTTTCCAATCCAACTAAAGCCTATTTTTCCCCTTTTCCTTTAATTTTCTCTTTTCTCCTTTTTTTGTGATTTTTCATTTTCATTTCTCTTTCAAGAAAGCATTGAATAAAAACAAAATGACTAAAACATATTTTTGATGTCTTCCTTTTCTTTTTTCTAAAAACTCTATGCTAATTTTAAAATTAAAAGCTAAAACTAAAAACTAAAAGTAAAAGCAAACAAGAATAAATAGCAAATGAAATAGATCAACTAAAAGGGCGAAAATGAGTAAAACTAAAATAACATAACAACTAATAGTGCAAAACACACAATAACGAACTAAAATGCAGGCAATCTAAAATGAGAATCATGAAATAGATGGCTACATAAAATTATTCAAAATTTGGTGTCTACAAGATGTTTAAGATGCAAGCTTGCAAATGAATGAGTAACACCGGGATCTACTAATATTTCCGCAGAAATACCACAATCGTACCTTCCTCAATTTCAAGAGAATCGGGGACCTGTTGTGGCTCCAGTGAATACACTCGAGCTGCCACCTTAGATTTGGTCCCTTCCACCTTTGTCGGTTCGGAATTAGTCTTCGTCGATTGCTGACTCCCCTTTCCATCTCGTGATAGGACTAGACAAGTGGCGAGCTGATGGTTTGCACTTCCACAGCGCAAACATTTCCCCTCCTTCTTCCAGCAATTGTCCTCCGAGTGGTTTGACTTTCCGCAATACCCGCAGGGTCCGCGTACTGCAGAAGCCGAGCCTCCTTTCTGGCCTCTCCCCACTTGGCCGCCTCGTGACGGGTTCTCTTGTGACACTCCCGGCATCCTTTCTCCTTCAGTTCCTTGCCCAAACTTGGAAGGGGTACTCTCATCCCCCTGCCCCGAACTACTTCCAGGAAATCCTCACTTTTTCGCCTGGAAGTTTCTCACTTGTAACCTAGCATTCTCTACTCGTTGTGCCTTCTCCACTGCATCGCTGAAGGCGTTAATTTGGGCTACCGCGAGGTCCTTCTGAATTTCTACGTTCAGGCCCTGGACAAATCGCCGTATTCTTCGTTGCTCGGTCATGATCAGCTCAGGCGCGAATTTGGACAGACGGGTGAACTGGCTCTCGTATTCCGCCACTGATTGAGCCCCTTGGCGGAGTCGGATGAACTCGTCTTCCTTCCTCTCCTGAACTAGAGGAGGGAAAAATTTCGCATTAAACTCTCTCATAAAATTTACCCAAGTCCTGGGCGTTTGTTCCCGCTCCCATTTTTGCCGAATGACATTCCACCAGGAACGGGCTGCCCCTTCCAGCTGGAAAACGGCAAAAGTCACCTGCCGTTCTTCGGTATAGTGCAGGGCAGCGAAAATATCGACCATCTTTTCGAGCCACCTCTCGGCAACATCCGGATCGGGTCCCCCAATGAACTTGGGTGGAGCAAACTTTTGAAATCGTTCAAGAGCTCTGTCTTCGCTCTCGACGTGATTGCCAGGGTTTCCAGGATTAGGGTTTGGGTTTTGGCCTTGTTGCTGCACCACTTGTGCCAGCAGGTTGGTCATTTGCTGCATAGCGGCAGCTATCTGCATGTTGGGGTCAACTCTCGGTTCAGGGTTAGGTCCAGAGGAGGTTTCCCCAGTGCCCCTTTCAGGCGTAGGTTGCCTATTCCCGCACCCACACCCCCATCCACTACGTGTGCCTTCCATAAAATCTAAGTCGATCTAGGTCACAAAATAAATATACTGTTAAAGGGCACCTAACCCTCCTTTTCGTAGCACTAAACAGGAACAAGTAAACAAGAACAATTAACTAAACAACTCCCTCATAGAGCATTTAAACACATAACACATATACAGAGAACACATAACAGGATCAACAATTATACAGAACAGTCAGGCAGGTACATACAAAGTCATCCCATAAAACAAAAGGATCCTCCAAAAGTACTATAGACAGACTAGGTCACGAGTACAAAAGAACTCACGAAAAGCTTTCCCTCCTCCCCAGGGCTCCGTCCAACATCTACGAGAACAACACAATTTATATCTTAATCAAGGTTAATCACGCTTAACCATACCCGAACAAACCACACGAAATTCCATAGAATCGCCTTTCTAGTTCGCCCAATCCTTTCTAACCTAAGCTCTCATCTCTTTCGTATCCGGGCGCTAGAATCCCATCTAAGATAATTCACAACTCGAGCCAGCCGGTCCCAAGCGTAAATCATCCATATTAAAGATTCCTACCCGACATACTTATCTGTCGTCCTCAAGTTCCATGATAAAGATTTTTACACTGATAACATGCCCCGTTCATAACTTACGCTCAAACGAGCACTTAGACATATCCATGAAATCAGGACCATAACACCACTTAGCCCAAGCTCACTCAGCGCAGAGACCACGCGAAGTGGCTCTGATACCACCTGTGACAGCCCCACCTTCCCCTAAGGCGAACCAAAGGGGTTAGCGGACTGCCTGCCCAACTCTCGCCAGGACTAACGGTCCAGTTTCGAGCGATCTAATACGTTCCGGAACATACTACGCGCGTAAACAAGCCAAAATGTCAAAATAAAAAAAAACAAAACCGGAGTCGGCCATGAATAGTAACCGACACGTCAAAACCCAACCAAACATCACGCAAATATTTACATGTTGAAATTTAGCAGCAGATACAAGCCAAAGTGGCATACAAAAGTATTCAAAAGTGGATACACGTCTGGTTTGCCAAATCAAAAGAGAAACGGTCCCAAAAGTACATTTAGGGTTTCAATAAATGAGCTATACAAAAGATATGTCCAACTAGCTCAATTCGGCGACCAACTATCAATTGCAGTCCAAAAGTATTTATTTTCCTGTAAGGAAAACAAAAGGAATAGGGTGAGCTTACGCCCAGTGAGATAATACCACTCAATCAGCAAAGTTCACATAAGCATAAAGCTTTTCATTTCAATTCATCAAAAGTAAGCAAAGGCACACATTAATGGTGGAGATAAAAAGGATACGGGCGGCTCTCAAGAGCCCTTTTCCTCGTTTGCATTCTTGATCGGATCTCATTGACTCTCCGTCAATGTTTAAAAGTAACCAACCGTAGACTCCACTTTACTTCCATTCCTTCCACCCAACATACCCCTACTGGGCCCGAACTCCAAACACTTGCACTGTGGTATTACTCGAGTATACCGGAATCGAGAGTCTCTCATACTACAAGATTCCATATAACAGTCCCCAAGGTTCATTAATTGGCACGACCAAGCCCTCGCCGGCTCGATTCAATCAATTACCAATGGGGTTGAGTTCAATGGTAACAATCATGGTCGTTGGATACTCGTCCAAACGACAACCAGTCATGTACTTTCATTTCATGTAACATTCCATGTAACATTCCAATAACATGAGAAATAAGTGAGAGTGATAACGTACACCACAAAACACCTCAATATCGATGGTGCAATAAACATTTAACTCATCAAGTTCAAGTATCAAAGTCATATAGTAACACATAAGTGAGTAGTACACTCACCAAGCTCGAAAGTGATATTTCATGCACTTCCGTCAAAGGAACGTCGTGAACCACCGTCACGCCCTAAAACATGCAAACAAGTACAATGAGACTCAATAACGAGTCATAAACCAATGCCAAATATTCCCAAAATAGGGTTCCATAAGCACACACAAGCAATAGAGGAAACCAGAAAAATCCGGAAATGGAGTAAGTGTTAACCTGGAAAAAAACAGTTTTTGACGTCATTATGCGGTTTTGGTACCAATGGCACTACGATTATTGGATGAAGGTACAAGACGCACCGTTTCGAAGCTAAGAGATAGGGCTACAATATTGCATAAGGTCACTCAGCCCAGTTTTGAGTGTAACCAAGTCAAAAATGCAATCTACTACACCAGAACCGCAAAAATAGATTCACAGAACGCATTCTAGTGCAAACATCATAAATCAGGCTACCTAAGTCAAAATCCAGAAATTCTAAAGCCATCTGAAAGCTAAGAAACAGGGATACAATTCATCAGAAGACCTCAACAACAAATTCGGAAGCATTCCCAACCAAAATAACCAATTACAGACGTAATTCTCACATTCGGGTAAAACCAGGGCAGCAAGGGTAATTCCATCTTTTCTCAAGCTACGCTACTCTGATTGATCTGAAATTTTGTAGAAACCTCTAAAATATCATTCTCTACAACTTTGATGTTTTAACCCAAGGCTAATTCGGCCTCTAACTATGAGCTACAAAACCGGGCAGAATGTAATTCCAAGAACCCTAATTTTCCAGTTTTCTTTCCAAAACAGAAATTGCTTGCAATTAACCACTTTTTCCACCTTCTAACTTCCTTAAATACCATTTCCAATCATCATACATAACCACATAATCATATTCATATGAAAACAGAAAAATCCCCAATAATTACAAAACTTCACCAATTCAACCAAAATCAAGATATAAACCGTAAAATTGCATCTTATACTACCACTAATCATGAATTAAACATCATTAGAGGGAGGAGAGGGGTCCTTCTCAACTTACCTTAGCAACACAAGAGATAGAGCAACTAATCACTTTAGCCTTCCAAACAACTCCACAAAACACCTCACTATCACTCCCTTAAGTGTTTCTATGGAGCAAAAACAAAATTCAATGGTTGATTTGGTAGATTGGAGTAAGAATGAACCAAAAAATTGAAGAGGTTTTCTTTTCTTCCTTCCTTGAGAGAGCCGGCCACAAGAGCTTGGAAATGAAGCTTATTTTGGTAAGTTTTTGGTTTAAATTAGTCAAATGGTAAAACAAGTAATAATGGTCAAAAGGTAAACCCAATAGCCAAGTGACACTTGTCACTTATTTAATGCAAGTCTATCACTTTGTTTCCTCTCACACCAATCCAAATTGCAACCTATACTTATCTCCTAACACCCGGTAAATTAATTCCAGTATCCAAAACTTAACCTAGTTGGCCGAATTTTTCCGAACTTTTCGCCCTAGTGGGTCCCACATCCGGTATACGTTCTTAATTTCTCAAAACCTATTTGATACTAAAAAATCATCTAAAAATTATATTTACTCATAAAAATTATCTAGAAAATTTTCCAAAGACAGAAAGTGCAGAAAACAAGCCATTGAATATAATAAACCCTAAAATGAAAAATTTCGGGCTCTCACATCAATCACCTACAAAATGTATATTGGATGTTTGTTAGGCCTTTGTTTCACAAATGAGTCAGATTTGAGTTGATTTCATTGGACCAAGTGTTTGAAAAATAGAAGGAAAACAAGGAGACAGATTTGTCTTGAAAATTCTTTAAACTTTGGTAGTTTAGTTGACTACCTTCCCAAGCGAAATTTCAAATGAAATTTGATAGAGGAGTAGTCCTCATATGGAAGTTGAATTGTACCAATTTTGGTGTCAATCTAAGACCATTTTGATATGCAAATGATGTCCCAAAGTTGCTTTTCGAATTTGGAAAACTTTTCCTTTTCTCTTGGCCGAATGGTCAAATCTGATTTGGGAAGTTATATTTCGAAAACCTTGATGTCAATTACTTCTAAATTGCTTATTGGATGTTTATGGAACATTGGTTTCAATATTTGAATTAATTGAGGTTGATTGTGTGGAACAAAGTTTTTAAAAAGGAAGGAAACGTGAGAAGGCAGATTTGTTTGGAAAATTTCGCAAACTTCAGTCGTTTTGTCAACTACCTTCCCACATGAGTTTTTGCGGAAAATGTGGTAGAGATATAGTTCATATACGGAAGATTTAGTGTACCGAATTTGGTGTATTTTCAATGCCATTTCGATGGCCAAATAATACTTCAAAGATATCCTTTCAAATATGAAAAATAACCAAACGGTTTATAAAATGCGACCAACTTTGCGCTGCTATATCTCAATGCTCAAAACTCCGATTTCAGTTCCGTTAGTTGAGCTGCTATATCCAAAGTTTGCCGAAAACCAAGACTGAAACTTTCTTGGAGATACAAGTCAGCCACTTTAAGCGGAAATTTGAATATCTTCCATTTAGAATGTTGGAAAAGTATCTTCTAGGAACTTTTAGTACTTTGAAACTAGTTTCCAACGGTACTAAGTTTTCCAATTTTGGACCAACAGAGTGTAAGATATGATTTTTCAAAAATTGTTCCTTAAAACTGGAATTTTTGGAACTTGAAGTGAATTGAGTTTTAGAAACTCTTCACTACCCTTCGATATTAAATGACCATTTTAGACTTGATTTCTTGAAGGAAAACAGTTTCTCGTTGCATTATTAAACCCCACTTTTGAGTCTCGATTTACGAGTAATTAAGGCTCTCTTTCATGAAGTTTTCTTAGATTGTACAAGTGTACAATCTCTCTTGTTAACTAAGGGTTTTTAAGCGATAGTGTATGATAGTTAATTATTATTTACTCAGGCACTCAAGGAGACCTTCAAGAGGA
>NW_020862626.1:0-42391 GCF_003713205.1 Coffea eugenioides | reverse complement strand
CTATTTTTGCGGTCGACGGAGTGTCGGCAGGAGATCATACATGGCACATGAATTGGCTTTGGAGCCACCCGTATCCTTATTATGTGATGTTACTTTTCTACTTTTGCTTTACTCTTATTGTGTAATTGTTGCTACGTGAATTTATGCTTTCGCCCCTGTTTACTTACTAAGCATATAGCTTACCCCTTTCCTTTTGTTTTCCTTAGCAGGGGCCGACGCGGGGACTTTTGGCTCGTATACTAGTATAGTTAGATTGGCTTGTAATAGTTGAACAGTTAGGATGTTTGTTTTTGTTTTGGTGGTTTATATAAGAACCCTTCTTAGGGTCTATCTTCTGCTGGTGGTGGTTATAGTGTATTAGAGTGGTTTGACTCGAGACTCCTGAAGTTTTTTTTTGGGATTGTATATATTGTGTATAGTGCTCTTTTGATCTATCTCGTTTTATTGTTTTAAGTTTTGAGTCCTGGCGCGAGCTAGGCAGGCGGGCTCGATACCCTTGGGTTCGCCTTGGAGAAGTGGGGTCGTCACACGAAACCCTCTCTTCCTCCTTGCTTTTTCTTTTTTCCTTCTTTTCCTTTCTTTTCTTCCTTCCCCGAAACCCTCTCTTCTTTCTTTCTTCCTGTTCTTCAGCTTCAAGCTTCCAATTTTCTCACCACTCTTTTTCTGGTTTCCTCTCCCCAGTTTTTCCTTTTTCTGTGACGCCCCCACCTCTCCCAAGGACGAACCCAAGGGTATCGGCGGGACGCCTGTCCAGCTCTCGCCAGGACTCGATACAATTCCAGTTCCAGTTCAAGCTTAAGGTTGAATCACCAATAATAATATACGGAGTAAAGAAAAGAAGTCACTTCCATACAAAGTGTTCAATCTTACACCACAAGATGCAAAATCCATTCACTTTCTCAAAATATACAACTTCCAAATTGTCTAGTCAAATACATTCAAATCCCTAATCAAAAGTTCATCTAAATGGCTTCTCCGAGTGTCACTCCATATCGGTTCTTGTTAAGGAAAACAAATCTACGGGGTGAGCGATTGCTCGTGAGGCCAAGAAACACACATGCAAGCACGTAATTCAAGTAGCAATCACATTTTGTGACGCCCCTACGTCTCCCAAGGGCGTACCCAAGGGTATCGGCGGGGCGCCTGCCTAACTCTCGCCAGGACTCAGGTCCCTTCATACCTAAACTAACGAGCAATTAATGGCTAAATGAGGCAAATTAAATAAAATTCGTTTCCTTCAATATATTCAACTTACAACACAAGAATCCGACATATACATTCAGATTTCCAAAATACAAGTCCATAACCAGCCCTTAAATTTCATTTCCAAAGTTCTAAAATATCAAAAACAAGTCGATCTCTTCAAAAATCTCCGATCCAGATTCCTGTTAAGGAAAATAACTAATGGGGTGAGCAATCGCTCAGTGAGGCCAAGAAAAAGAAAAGATAAAATAAAATAAAACATGCGCACGTAGTTCAAGTAACATGATCAAGTGATCAAAAGTAATTGTCATGTAGTTTCAGCTATTGGCAAGTACTCAGAAACACAAACAATTCAAGGATACTGGAGCTCTCCGGAGCTCATTTCCAGATTATTTACCATAGTCCCGATCCACGAACCAGGGGTTGACACTCTGTCAACCGAATAAATATCCAATCTGTAGATCTCCACTTACTTCCCTCCATCCATCATTTCACCCTCTCGGATCCGTAACCAACAGGCATGTAAGGGCGATACTATACAAGTAGGCCAAGCAAGATCTCAAAAGATCAAGCTTCCGGTCCCAAGGTTTACCAAGTTTTCCTGACCAAGACCTCACGATTGGCTGCGAGATTACGAGGTTTAACCATTGGGTTTGGGCGTCCCCAAAAACAAATCAAGTTTTAGTCGATGAGATTTTCTCTGCATTCGACTTCAGGTCATGTACATGTAAAATCCAGTAATTTCATGTAATTCATGTAGCAAGTCATGTATTGATCCAAGTAAAGGTGATGAAGTGCGGTAAAGTACACACATCTCTCAACAAGTATAGTTCATGTAACAACAAGTTCAAGTAGAGTTCATGTAGGCAACAAATCTCAAGTGAAGTGCAAGTAAACATGCACTTGACACTCACCAAGTATCAAAAGTCAAAGATTGAGAAATTAGCTCTAAGACGCTTCGCCGGGAGTTCCCTCAAAGTTCTCTTGAGATCCTGAAAGTATGCAATAATGCATTGAATCTCAAATTCCAGGCCATACAGTATTTGTGTAAAGAAAAGAAATAGTCAATTTTGACTCCAAAATTCAAGTTTCCAAAGTATTTCAGTTCATAAGGAACCGACTTTCAAATGAGGTCTCAAGTGATAGGGGAACTCAAGTTCACCATGAAAATAGGTTTGAAATGCTCTAAGAGTTGTAAAAATGTAACCTAGGCCCTTAAAAGAACATTTAGGTCCAAATTGGAAATTTTCACTTTTCGAGTCATTCTTGGAAAAATCAGTCCAGAAGTTCGGAAAGTCTAAAAATGGAAAATTTTACACTGTCAGAAACTTCATTCGAAGCATAACAACTTTGTAGAAGGTCACTTTCCAAGAATCAAATCACAAACAGGTCAATTTCTCCAAGAAAGTTTACTATTCATTGAAGATAGGTCAAAACAGTCCAAGTTTTTCCAATAACTTTGGAATTTTGCCAAAAATCATAGAATCAAAACCAGCCTTTGAAATTTGATATGCATGTAAAGTTCCAATCCAGGTTTCAAATAAAAAAAAACGGAACTCGATTCCGATGTTCCTAGCTCAAGAAATAAAACGTTGAAGTGCGCTAAAATTCCTGGACTGTTGGCCTTTCCAGAAATTTTCCAGATTTAATGCACTTCGCTAATTAGGCCGTATCTCACTCGATTCTCAGTGAAATTGAAAACGGTTGGTGGTGTTAGAAACTAGGTTCATAAGGATATATTTATGTAGAAGAAATCATTTCCAAAATCCAGACATAAGCGGTTCAAAATCAAGCAACAAAATGGATTTTCTGGACAGTCTCGGATGAACAGTAAAAAACAGGCAGCCAACTTTCAAAACTCGCCACGAATCGCTCGGGACGAACTAGAAAATGAGCTTGGTACCATTTTAAAGCTCTAAGAGTCTACTTTCAAATGCCGTAAATGGCACTCAATTTTGATCATCGAGAAAAACATTATTCCGTTGGGATTTAGCTATTTTCCAAAACATGAATGTTTTAGTATTCTGTCTTAGCTTTTAAACGCCTCCAAGAACACCTTAATCGGACCTTGGTAACCTGAGATATGACCATTCTAGTGCAGTACGGTTAATTAGCCGACTAGTTGGATTTTGGTTCTGTAAATTAGAAATTTGACTAGGTTGCATTGGAAACTGGACTAAGTGATCTTCATGAAAATTGTAGCCCTGTGTCTTAGCTTCGAAACAGTATAATTTGTGCCTCAATCCGATAAACGTAGCCTCGGATGTGTTATTTCCGTAACCACACGTCAAATCTGTCTTTTGCTAGGTTACATTTTCGCACTTGTTATCACTTTGATTTTTGTTCTTATGTTGTTATGAGCCTATGGAACGGCTATTTACTTGAATCTATGATATGTATGACTTTGAGATTGGCTGAGGAAAAATAATGAAGCCATAAATGGCTGGAAAATTAGGTAAACACAAAGGGCATGCTGGCCAAATTTACGCTTGAGGACTAGAAAACTATACTTGCAACTTGAGTAAAGGTTAGAAGTGATTATCACTTGAACTATCGAGGACCTTTGCTACTTTGTTTATCGAGGGTTATACGTTAGGACTTGGCCGAACTTGTACTCTTAGGAAAACGATATGAATCACTATGAAACCGTTTTACTTGCACTTTTGACTCAAAAGTCATCTCCAAGCAAACATGTTATCAAATTTTTCAGTTTGAAAAGCGAGCAACTATTTCACGACTATTTCTCAAGTGAATTTCAATTTCTTGATTCTTAATGAACGAAACGCTTAAGTTTCGAACCTTAGTCGATTTTCAAAGTTCTCAAGTTAAGTTTTATCGCAGATTTGGACTCCAAACCCGGAGTACCACCCAGACACGAGCACTAGAGGCACTATTTTGGTGAGTGCTTCCAAATATCTGATTGAACTCGATATTTGCCATTTATCTTTGATCAACGTGAATACGTGATATATATGTGATTTGATAGAGCAAGGGTGTACTTTATCGTACTTGCCCTATCCAAATTTGTTCTTGTTTATCGACTTTACTTGACTTGCTCTACATGCACATGAATTATATTATGCCTGGAATTCCAGAAACCCTGTGGCTAGTTAATTGAGTCGAGCCGGCAAGGGCCTGGTCGATTAGATAACAAACCCTGAGTCACTAGTAAGGTCGAGTGGAGTGTTATCTCCTCGGCAATTCGGTATACTCGAGTATTACCACCCGTGTTTCGTGTGGCGTGCGGGCCCGGAGAAGGGCGTTGATTGGTGGACGGAGACTGGCGAGAAGTGGAGTTTTCTTTCTGGACTAGTTATTACTTGAAAGTTGACGGAGTGTCAACTACTATTTAATCAAGTTGGGATGGAGTCGTGACATGAGCAACTGTATCCTTACTTGTGAACATGATCCACACATTTCTTGACTACTTGAAGTATTATCTCTTTACTTGAACTTGTTTGCTCGCTATTTCACTATTACCTTGTTATTATCTTGTTTGCTGGACAATTTGATATCTGGAACATCACTGAGCTTTGGCTCACCCTATTAGTTTTGTTTTCCTTACAGGGGTACGAGTGACGCGTGAGACGTGTAATGACTAGCGTAGTCTAGTTATTTTGACTTTTGACTTGTACTCGCGCTATTCCTCGAATAGAATGTTTTGTTATGGGATTGTATATACTTTGAACCGTTTGGGTATATTGAGGCTTTGTACCTTGATTTGGTATCAATATAAATTATAAGTTTTAATTGCGATGTTATTTATGGTACATAGATGTATGCACGCGATTCGTTTTAGATAGTGAGTGAGTCCTGGCGAGAGCTGGACAGGCGACCCGTCGAACCCTCTGGTACGCCTGAGGGGGAGATGGGGTCGTCACAGGTGGTATCAGAGCCTAGGTTGTGAATTGATCTGGGTAGATTGAGTACTTGATACGATAGGCTAGGGTTTTATTTTTGAGCTTAGCCTTTAGTGATATGTTCCTCGATCAACACGTTTCGAGACACGTAGCACGTTTGCCTAAGGATCTAGCGAGGACGTCCAACGCTTGGAATTGCGGGATCTAGAACCAAACGGACGACACGATTTGATTCAAGACGGTAGACGACACTCCGATGAAGGTGAATACTCCAGGGGAATAGGTCGGTAGAACAATCTAGGACAGGACGCAAGACTGCTCAAAACCCTTGCCAAAGCAAGTAAAGGGGTCGAATCTCTCTCTCAAGAAGAATCAAAAATATGCAAAACTTTATTGATAAAACGTCTGCCTAAAACCTTACAAAGCAAGCCTATTTATAGGCTAAAGTGACTAAAAAATCCTAAGGAAACAATGGCAAGAGTTCGGCCATCTTGGTGTTCAAGATGGGCCGGCCCAATGAGCTATGGAGACAAGTTACTCCAATCTAACAAGTACTAAGGCTAAGGCCCTATAGGGCCGATCCTTTTGAAGGCCCACTTGAGTCTTCGTGGGCTTGGATCATGGTGTAAATGGCTTGATTGTCTCTCTCTAAGCCCTCAATATCTTTGTGAACTCCATGTTGGTCTTGGACGACTTGAACCAGGGCTTGGAGTGAGTCTTTGAAGAGCTTGGCCCGTGCACGTGTGACTGGGCCCAATGGAACTCGGACTGGGTCGTTGCGTGGGCCGAGACTCGTGCACACATCAGTCCCCTCCTCTTGAGAAGGATTTGCCCTCAAATCTGGATCCTCCTTGTCAAGAAATGGACTTAGGTCCGCGACGTTAAAGGTCGCACTAACATTGTATTCCCCAGGTAGCTCCAACTTGTATGCGTTGTCATTGACTTTTTGGAGTACCCGAAATGGTCCATCACCTCGTGGGGATAATTTGCTTTGACGTTGCTTGGGGAATCGCTCTTTCCTCAAGTGTAGCCACACCCAATCTCCAGGCTCAAAAATCATCTTGCGGCGGTGCTTGTTGGCTTGCTGGATGTATTGCTGCGTGCGCTTCTCGATGTTTGCTCGCACAGCTTCATGTAACCTGCGCACAAAATCAGCTTTCCTTTTCCCATCTAAGCTTGTGTGCTCAGAGGAAGGTAAGGGCACCAGATCAATGGGGGTAAGGGGGTTGAAGCCATAAACAATCTCAAAGGGAGAATATTGTGTTGCACTATGCACAGTTCGATTGTAGGCAAATTCAACATGAGGTAAGCACTCCTCCCAAGACTTAAGATTCTTTTTAATCAAAGCCCGAAGTAAAGTGCCAAGTGTGCGATTGACAACTTCAGTTTGTCCATCGCTTTGAGGATGACTAGTGGTGGAGAATAATAACCTAGTGCCAAGTTTGGACCACAAAGTCTTCCAAAAGTAACTCAGGAACTTCACATCCCTGTCACTAACAATAGTCCTAGGCATGCCATGCAGACGGACAATCTCTTTAAAAAAATAAAGTAGAAATATGAGATGTATCGTCAGTTTTGTGACAAGGAATAAAATGTGCCATTTTAGAAAATCTATCAACCACCACAAATATGGAGTCATTACCCCTCGGTGATCTAGGCAAACCTAGCACAAAGTCCATAGACAAGTCAACCCAAGGATGGTGTGGGATAGGTAATGGGGTATACAAGCCATATGGATTTGTCTTAGACTTTGCCTTGTGACAAGTAGCGCATCTACCAACCATGCGTTCAACATCTCTACGCATATGAGGCCAGTAAAAGTGCTCTTGCAACATGGCCAGAGTCTTGGTGATGCCAAAGTGGCCCATGAGACCACCACTATGTGCCTCGCGAATCAAAAGATCATGAATGGAAGAATTAGGTACACACAGTTTATCAACATGGAATAGAAATCCATCATGCAAGAAGTATTTTCCATGCGGGTTCTTAACACAAGCAACATAGATATCACCAAAGTCATGATCATTTGTGTAGAGTTCCTTAACCATTTCGAACCCTAGTAACTTGGCATCTAGAAGGGCAATCAACGAATGTCTACGTGATAATGCATCAGCCACTACATTCGTTTTGCCAGTCTTATACTTAATGACATGCGAAAAGGTGTCAATGAAGCTTACCCATTTTGCATGCCGCTTGCTTAACTTGGGTTGTCCCTTGAGGTACTTCAATGACTCGTGATCAGTGTGTATCACGAACTCCCGAGGTCGAAAATAGTGTTGCCATGTCTCCAAGGCCCTCACTAATGCGTACAACTCCTTGTCGTACGTGGGGTAGTTTAATGCAGCTCCGCCCAGTTTCTCACTAAAGAAGGCACAAGGCCTCTTGTCTTGCATGAGGACCGCTCCAATACCTACACCAGAAGTATCACATTCAATTTCAAAAGTCTTGTGAAAATTTGGTAGTGCTAACACAGGTGCATGTGTGAGTGTGTCCTTGAGGGCGAGAAATGCTTGTTCTTGTGATTCTTCCCAGTGGAATTTGTCATTATTCTTTGTCACGGCGGTCAACGGGGCGGCAATGGTGCTAAAATCTTTGACAAAGCGCCGGTAAAAGCCCGCCAATCCAAGGAAGCTGCGCACGTCAGGGACGGATGTGGGAGTTGGCCATTGCTCGATGGCCTCAATCTTGGATTTGTCCACCTTGATGCCCTGCGAACTTACCACATAGCCTAAAAACACAAGCTCGTTAGTACAAAAGGTGCACTTCTTGAGGTTGGCGTATAGACTTGCCTGGCGAAGTGTCTCAAGAACTAATCTCACATGCTCTAAGTGCTCATGCTCACTACGACTATAGATCAGGATGTCATCAAAGTAAACAATGACAAACTTGCCAATAAAGTGCCTCAAAACATGGTTCATTAGTCGCATGAAGGTGCTAGGAGCATTAGTCAAGCCAAAAGGCATGACTAGCCACTCATAGAGACCATGTTTGGTTTTGAAGGCTGTTTTCCACTCATCACCTTCTTTCATCCTAATTTGATGATAGCCACTCCTTAAGTCAATTTTGGTGAAAATAATGGCCCCATCGAGTTCATCAAGCATATCATCAAGTCTAGGAATGGGATGACGATATTTAACAGTGATAGCATTCACAGCCCGACAGTCAGTGCACATGCGCCAAGTACCGTCCTTTTTGGGAACAAGTATCACAGGCACAGCGCAAGGACTTAGACTTTCCTTTACCCAACCCTTACCTAAGAGGCCATCAACTTGCCTTTGCAGCTCCTTGGTCTCCTCAGGGCCCATGCGGTAAGCAGGTTTGTTGGGCAATGGTGCTCCAGGAATGAGGTCGATTTGGTGTTCAATTCCCCGAATGGGTGGTAAGCCATCAGGGACCTCGTCTGGGAAAACATCCTCAAATTCTTGCAAAAGAGCCACTATGCTCGCAGGCAATGCCTTATCGAGCTCAGCAATATCCAAGAGCACATGCTTGCAGATCATGAGAAGTATAGGCTGATTAGAGTTCACCACTTTTCGAACATCTTTAGCCTTAATAATCATGTTGTGCTTCCTAGTGATAGGTGTGGTAGGTGCTTTGTCATGTATACACCTGGGTGTGCTCCCTGGACCCTTGGTAGCTAGCTCACCCGTAGAAGTGGAGCCTTTACCAGGGTCGACCACCTTTAGTGTCTTCCTTTGACGGTCCTGGTCACACTCCCTTTGCAATAGTAGTTGGTCCTCATAAACTTGTGCAGGCGTGAGGGGCGTAAGGACTTTACGTTTGCCGTCATGCAAAAGGGTGTACTTATTTGCTCTTCCATCGAATGTGACGTGTTTGTCAAATTGCCAAGGCCTCCCCAGAATGACATGCGTAGCATGCATTGGCACGACGTCGCACAGGATTTCATCGGTGTAAGTACCAATTGAAAAGGGAATGCGTACCTGTTTGAAGACTCGGACCTCGCCATCCTCACTTAGCCATTGGAGGTGTAGACACCAAATTTTTGGTGTAATTTCTTTTACTTTTTATTCTCATTTGTCGTGGTTACTTTTAGTTTTTTTTTAGTTTCTAGTTTCTATTTTTTATTTTTTAAGTTTTAGCGTAGAAAAATCATTAAAAAAAGTAAAAAAAAAGAAAATTGCCCACAAAATATGTTTTATGTCTTCTAAATTCAATCTTTTGGCATTTTGTTTATTTTGGTTATTTTATTTTTGAAAAAGAAAAAAAGGAAAATGATGAAAAATGATGAAAATGAAAGAAAAGATCGAAAATGGTAATTTTGTTATTTTTAGTTTGTTTATTTTGATGTGTTTGTAATTAAAATTGTTGTTTTTATTATTATTTAGTTTTACTATTATTTTTGTTAAATTATTAAGTTGAGAAAAAATCACAATTCCAATTCCTGCCGGTTCCACTTCCCACTTTTCATTCCAGTATTTTCCATTTGCTATTGCCGACCAACTCCACTCACAACATTTCCACAACACCATTCCCCTTCACCTTCTGCCTTGGTATCATCGACCAAGAGAGAGAGAGAGCTGCACTCTGCAAACCAAGAGTGAAGGTGAGAGAGAGCCGAACACTTTGCTTTGTTTTTCTGTCCGTGAGCTAGAAAAAAAAAGGGGTGAAGCCTGCTATTCTATATCCATTCCAACCGTGAATTAGTGAAGAGGACTGAGGGCTAAACATTCACCATCCTAGTCGCAAGCTTGGACAAGAGAGAGGAGGAGTGACGGGCTGCATTTCTGGGCTGACCGAGAGGGAAGAGTTTGCAGCAGCTAGCCGAGGGTGTGAGCTCCATTTGAGGTAACTTCTGAACTGAAATTAGTTGGTTATAGGCAAGTGAGGTCAGCTATGGACTTGCATGTGGTGTTTGTGAGGTTAGATGAGGAATTGTGACTTAAGAAATCTGATTTGGAAAAGAATTAAAGCTGTCGAAAGTTTGAAGCTGGAATTGCAGCTTGTTTCTGGAATATTTCGGTTCTTACTTTGCTAGCTGTGACCATCTGAGTACCCAAGTGTAATTAGCCGAATGAAAACCTGATGATTAAGATGTCTAGGACCTTGCATGTTAATTCTATGTAGCTGATTGATGAATTAAGGAGCTTAGGAAATTCTGTTTCGATGGAAAATTTCTGCCGAGAGTTTGTCTTGAATAATGTAGCTTCATTTAGTTTAATCTTGTTGCTTTTAAGCTTATAACCATAACTAACTAGATAATAACAAGATAAATGAGCCTTGCATGTAGTTAATTAATGGGTTTAAACCAGAAAAAATTAAATGAGATAGAAATCTGCTACATGCATGATCATCCGTGGCTTGTTGGAAGATTTCTGGAAATTTGGATGATTTTTGTTGTTGATCGAATCTGAGTTTTGAACTAGAAATGTTAATCAGTTAGTTAAGTAATTGCATGTTGAATTTGAGTACTTAAACCACTGAATGAGCTGAGGAAATATGTGATTTAAGACTAACAAGCTGCTGGAATTTTTCTTTGGTAACCCAAGAGACTTGAGCTGGAAATTTTAGATGACTATAGTTGTTGTTTGCATATGATAGTGAACTGGAAATGCTAATCCGTTAACTAAGTGTTTACAGGTCAAATTTGAGTAAGTAATACTACGTTTTAGCCAAGAAAATATTGGATTTATGAACACTTAAGTTCTGGAAAATTTTGATGGCCGTGAGTTTGAGCAGGGAATTTCGGCTTTAGTTTGTTTGATGATCTGAGCTTAATCTTGAACCAATTTGATAAATAGCCTTTTATTTGGTATTTGCTACGGTGAAAGGGATAGAAAATCATGGCAGAAAATGGCAGCAAATGAAACATTTCAGAAGCTGAAGTTTCTTGCCATTGCACGCATGCTTTCCAGATTTTTTTTTATGATATTTGGCTGAGTTTTGCTTGTTTGGATTGGGATGTTTATGTGGTTAGTTCCTTAGCCTAAAACTGTGATGTTGGGAACGAAATGCAGCTGGTTTCTTTCTCAAACTAGTTGCGGAGGCCTGTGTATAAAATCTGCTGCAATGAACTTGAAAGTTGTCGGCTTGTTGCAGCAGCTTTTCCTTGTTTTTTTGACAATGAAATTAGCTGCGTACTGAATGAGGTTTTGGGTTTGTTTGATTTGCTGATTCGTTTGGCTGTTTGAGCATATATATAACTTGTAGCAAGTGCGAAGCCATTGCAATCTACAACATGGCAAGCCCGGTCATTGCAACCATAGTATTACTTGAATTTCTTTTAAAACACTTTTTGCTGCATTTTTCTTGACTAGCTGTTTTTTTTACAATCTTGGGAATGTGCAAATGTATTTTGTTTAATGGTAATAATGGATTGAGGTTTTTACACCTGAGTTTTGGTTGAAGTCACTTTGCACAGATACGTTTCGGTCGAAAAAGAAATCTCGCAGAAAGAATGGTAGTTGTTTCTGCGTCTACCTTGCTGCACATTTCCTCCATTTTGGTTCTTCATTGGTCTTCATTTGATTTTCTGTGGTTTAGTGTTCATGTTTGGATGTCCAGTTGTCAAGTGGTGCTGAGAGATGATCTTTGTTAGTTTTGTTTGGAGTCTTGGTAGGAAATCTGCATTCGGAAGATTGAAGTTGCTAGAAAGCCTCAAATGAATGTTGCATAAGAAATTTCTTGCGTAGCATGCATGCAAAAGACTTCAGAAAATTACATTTTGGCCCCCAAGTCTCCCTTTGTTCCGTTATGGCCCAAATAATTGGGAGAATCAATCAATTTGACCCTTCAAATTTCTTTTTCCTTTCAATTAGGCCCAATTTGGCAAACATAGGCTGTTTAAGTTGTTTAAATGCTTGAACATCTATGTAATTATTTGTGATTACTTGACCTTTTCATTACTTATGAGTTTTGAAGCTTCCCAAAAATGTGTTAATTGAGTTTGAATGATTGGTCGATTTCGCAATTGGGGCCTTGGTAGTCTTTCCATCTTAAAAGTTTGACCAATAGCTTTTACTTTCTCGGAAGTTATGCATTATTTGATTGCTTTTAGGTTGCAATTAGGCGGGCTTTGCTGATTTTTGCTTATACTTTACTATTAAATTGGTGCCTTGACCATTTTATTGTTTTGAAGCCATTTTTTCTTCATTTGCTTACCATTGCGAGGAGGTATAATTTCATTTACCTTTTTTGTTTCTCCCTATGTGATCCAATGTGCTAGATGAGATTTGCATGTCTACTTGGTTTTTTTTAACTTTCATTAATCTATTTCATTTATTTACTTTTGTTTTATTAAGTTTTTCTTCTATTTTATCTTATTTTATGGGGTATGTGTACACCTCCTGGCTTGTAAGTTTTCCTTTTTATTTTATCTGATGGGGTATGTGTACACCTCTTGGCTTGTAATAGAATAGGACTTGAAGGAGCATTGGATGAAGACCTATTGAAGACATGTGCCTAGCTAGCAAAATGTAATAGGTCCATTAGCTTGATTGTGTGTTTTCGTTGCTATGTGTTAATTTGCTTTATTAGGTTTTTGCATCTAGTCGAGCATGCTAAGTGTTACGTGCTACGTGTTTATGAGTTGTTTTGGCATGTCTACTCGCTTTCCATAGCCTGAATGAATGTGATGAATGAATATACGTTTCCACTAGTCCAACGCTAGTAGGAATTCCTAGATATGGGCTAGTCCAACGCTAGACCCTTAGGGACCCTCCTCGCTAGTTCACATTCGCATGCTCCACTACATTTCATGCATTTTTTTAGTTTTTATGGCATTTGGCATGTCCCTATAACCTTTTCCCTTTCATTTTAGGCCTTTGCATTTCATGCTAGTTATAGGGTCCATTTGCCTGAGAAACCCCCTTGGGTAAGGGAAACGAGCGAGTGTGGCTTCAAAATAGCCTTAGCACGCCAGTTTTTCCTTCTAATCAAAGGGAAAATTAAAATCACAAAAACTAGAGGTCATTCCCGTACCCGACCTGATGCATCCCTCTAGGATCATGCACTTTCATATCATTTTCTCATTATTTTCCTCACTAATTATATATTGTAATTCACATGCCATATTCACACACTTCTTTTCCTTCTTTACTTTCTACCTCACACTTTGCACCCATTTATACCTATATATTTATATTTTCATCCATTTGCACACTAACACTTATATTTTCATCCATTTGCACACAAACACTTTTTCTCAAATTGCACATGCACTTTTCTACACCTTGCACACTTACACTCTTATTTGAGTCCTCATTTGCATCATTCGTGATTTTCTATGAGGTCTTTCCTTATTGACCTTCACAATTCATGTGAATGGGATCAAAAGCCTCATCAGAGACATTTCTTAGACTTAAGATTGCATTTCTCATTCATTAGTCAAATCCAATTTGCAATACATACTTTGGGTAGAAAATATAGGAAAATAAGGGTTAAATCACGCAACTAGCCTTGGTTAGGTCGAAGGGGTGCCTTGGATTTTTATCCTTGCCTTCCCCTTCGTCAAATGTGACTCCCGAACCTTTTTCTTTGTTTTACGTGGACTAGGAGTCGTTTAAAAAGGGTTTTCTTACTTTTTTTCTTTAAAAAATTCATTTTTTTTGGGTGACTTGGTACACCCTAACTCTATACCAAGTGGCGACTCCATTTTTCATATAAAAACCCTTTTTGAACTATTTTTCTTGGGTCAAATCGTCGCATTTTCAAAAGTCCCATTTAGACCCATTTTTGTTTTTATCAACAAAATTTATTTTTCCCAAAATCAATAAATTCACAAAAAAACAATCATTTTATTTTTTTAAAAAAAGTGGGGCGCGACAGTTGGCGACTCCACTGGGGACATTCGAGAGTCCGAGCAATTTTGATTTAATCAATCTTTTTCTTCTTTTAATCTTTTCATATATCACAGTTGGGTGTTTAGGATTGCATTTTTCCTTTTATTAGGATTTTTGCATTTCACGCGTATCCAACTACTCCCTCACTCACGAATGTATGATTGGTTGATTGGATGTATGTTTACTTGCTTACCTCGCGCCCGCATTGCATTTGGGGGGGTGTGTCACCTTAGAGCCTTGCGTGGGTTCTCGATCCCTCCCCTCCAAACGAGCACTAGCATACGTGCATACGTTTTAACTTTTCACCCCTCATTTATTTTTATTTTAGTGGTTTGTCACGCCACTCCACCCTATTAGGGTTAGGTGACCCACTTGGACGTGTGATCACGACACGATGTGTGTGTAGCATGATCCGATGGGTCACTCAATCTTCCGCTTTAAGCTTTAGGTTAATAGCCTTTAGCTTTTAGTCGAAAGTTGAGGATTTTTGATAGATTCACTCAAACACGTAGCCGTGACACGATGTGTGCGTAGCGGTGTTTGGGGAATCGCTCGAGCCACCGACGAAGAACCTTGGGATTGATGACCCTTGGTTTCTAAGTCTGAAGGCTCGGGGGCCTATGACCTATCGAGTCTAGATCCATTAGTAAGCCAAGCCTCATGCATCCATATTAGAATTGCCTAGGGTAGAGTCGGCCTTATCCTGAGCTAGGGACACTATTCACGAGGGGAGGGGTCCAACCCCTTTCTCCCTTTTATTGCTTTATTTCTTTGTATTGATTTCGTTGCTACAATGTGTTATGTGTATTTATCTGGCTGAACTAACTTTTCTTGGTTTTATGTCCCCATTACATTCACAAACCCTATCAAATAAGAGGTCTGGCATGACCTTCTTTTAGAACCTACCCTCGTAGATAGGTTATTGCACGTTTAAAGATTTTGGTATATTGCATTCATAGATTAATAATTGCATATCATTCTAAGCCTACCCTGGCAGATAAAGGGTTCCTTAGGTCACGTTTCATTTCGAATTGCACATTTTACCGCTTTAATAAATGGCATCATGCATAAACCCTAGAAAGGGAATGCCACTTAGGGGATCCCGTGTTAGGAATAAGCCACCTTGTGTCTCGGATACTTAATCCAGTGAGACTTGCACGTTTACATTTTGTACCATCCAAAGGGGTAGTGCACAAGGTAAGGTAGGATCCGATCATTTTCATAGAGTGATCTTTGGAATATGAGCATCTAATAATCACTTTTTGGCCATTTTATCAAAAATTGGTAAAAATCCCTTGCGTGAAGGACGTTAATTTGAAGAAATTCACAAATGATTCCTCCTTTTGAGACGACAAATAAATTAAGGCCAAAATTCGATTTTTAGAAGGTCATAGACTAATGCACTTCAATGATTTTGAAATAACCAATGGCCGGGCAATTCAACCAATTCATTTTGCCGATTCATTCAATAAATTGTCAATTCATTTGACCAATTTACCCTTTTTAGGGTCATCCGGTCAATTTTGAATAAATCATCAATTTATTTGATCAAATTACTTTTTTTTAGGGTCATTTGACCAATTTACCCTTTTAGGGTCATCTGGTCGATTTTTGAAAAATCATCCATTCATTCGACCAATTTACCCTTTTTAGGGTCATTCGGCCGATTTTTGAATAAATCACTAATTCAATTTCTTTCATTTGGCCAATTTACCCATTTTCAGGGCAACCGAGCCGATTTTGAATAAATCCAGTTTCGTTCAATCTATTTGATCAATTTACCCTTTTTAGGGTGATCTGATTAATTTTGGATAAATTAAATTTCATTCAATTCATTTGACCTGTTTCCCCTTTAAAGGTAATCCGGTCAATTTTTAATAAATTGTCAATTTCATTTGACCAATTAAGGTTTCAAGATCGAATTTCAAATTGGGAAACCTAGTCGGTTTTAAGAAAACCGTCCACTGCATCCAGCCATTTGATCAGTTGGGGTTTTGACCCGCGCTTTACTGAGGAAATTTTGTCAAACGAATTCCGGTCTCTTCGATAGGAAGTTTGTCAAGGTCAAACCTGTGCGTTTTTGCAAATTCTAGTATCAATCAAAAGCAATCAATCCCTTCGGACGATGTCCTCATTTTGATAAACGTCTCTTCTCACTTCAATTGACCAAATTTTTCAAGATTACTCCTCACTCAATGAGTTGATTGGATCCATCAGGTATGGTATAATGCCTACCCTAGAGGATTGCATCCTCATTCTAGGCCTACCCTTGGCACAAAAAAGGGTTCCCCCATAGGACATGCATCCGAATTTTCTGGATATCTACTAACTCTTGTCTTTTTCTTTTCCCTTTCTTTATTTTCTTTGGAATAACTAAGCGATGATTGAATCTAAAGGTAATCTTTCAAAAATTCTCAGGTAATATTTAAACATAGCTTCTCGTCGAAGCCCCATCATAACGCGATCCCGTAGTCAAGCCCAAAAGAATCGTGTAGACATGAGTACTCGGCCAGGATCGTCTGATAAGACCGCTGCAACTACCCAGCCGGAAGCCACAAGTCCCGGGGTTCAGTTGACTGAATTACTCGCCAAATTTGGGGAAATGGCATCTGAAATGGCGGCCCAAAGGAAATTGATTGACGAGCTAATCAGCAACGGAGTTCAGCTCGAACCTATACCCGTCAAGCAGGCTGAGCCAGAGCCATTTGTCATCCCTTCAACTCAAGTCACCGTTACTCCATCTTTTCCTATTCCAACCGAAGGAACTTTCACATATCCCACCATACATTTGCCATACACTTACCCTCCTGATCCTTCATTTTTCCCTGCTTACATGCAAGATCCACAACCCCAACTTACTTCAAACATACCACCAGAGCCACATACTTTTTGTCACACTGCTGCTGAGCCATTCCTACCCGACCATATTGTTCAAACCAAGCCAAAAATGGGAGAATCTTCCGCTCCCGTTGATATAAAGCTGCTCAAACGCCTTGACCGTTTTGATGAGTTTATGAGGGGGAGTCAGGGTTTGAACAAACAAGGAGTCTTGGATTACGATGAGCTCTGCCTTTTCCCGAATGTGCAATTGCCTGAGGGGTTCAAAACTCCGAAGTTTAACAAGTATGATGGGACAGGCAATCCTAAGACACATCTCCGATTGTTCGCCAACAAGTTGGGTAGGCCAACAGATGATAAAAATCTGCCTTTGAGGCTATTCCCAGAAAGTCTGGAGGGGGATGCACTCGACTGGTATTCCAAGCTGAAATCCGAAGAAGCGAAGACCTGGCTTGACTTGTCCAACGCTTTTGTAAGGCAATACGAGTATAATTGTGAGCTAGCTCCAACACGGACTACACTGGAAGGAACAAAAAGAAAACCCTCCGAGGATCACAAGACCTATGCTAAGAGATGGAGGAAAATAGCTGCAAAAGTCGAGCCACCAATGACTGAGGATGAAATCATACGCACCTTCATTAAGGCACATGATCCGCCATACTTTGAAGAAATTTTCCGCATGACTGGATGCTCGTTTGCCGCTATTGTCAATAAGCTTGAAGAGTTCGATGACTTCGTGAAAGCTGGGAAGATTGTTAATGTCTCTGCCCTTAAATCCCAGTTGGATACCTTGCAAAGCCAAAGTAGTAATGGGAAGAAGCAACAATTCAAAAAGCAAGAGGGGGAAACTGCTTTTGTCTGGAATCAAAACCCTGTCTCAAAGCCCAGACGTCGACAATACCCTACCCACTCAAATCTGTACCCTTACTATTCAAACCCTCATCCTGTTTACCATACCATTACCACTCCTCCTCAACCTCGACCAAATTACCCAAACACACCCACAACACCATTTTATATCTCCCCACATAACTTTCAAACTAGACCTTGCTCTCCTTATCATCCAAGACCAATCTTACCCGTCAACCATAACTACAACTATCAACAGACCGCTGGCACCCAAGACCCGGCCCGATATAGAACTTTTACCAATCTAGGTCGGCCCCTCGATCAACTATATGAGCAGCTCAGGGCCGCGGGAAAAATTGGTACAATACCTCCTAAAGTCTATACTAAAGGAGTTCCCCCTGGTTATAATCCTCAATCTTTTTGTGCTTATCATTCTGGAGCTCCTGGGCATTCTACTACCAATTGTTGGGTACTTAAACACAAAATCCAAGACATGATTGAGGCCGGAGACATAATTTTGAAAGGGAGGGAAGAACAAGGACCAAATATAAAAACAAATCCTTTTCCTAAACACAAGGACACCTTTGAGGCATCCACCTCCAATGACGGAATTTGAAGGTCTTGAAAGAGCTCTGCACAATTTGGATGGCTGACTATCTTCCCTTTCGAAGGGAATTTTGATAAGTCTAGGGGTTGTCGTTTGCTAAAATTCATGAAAACTTTTTCTTGCATATGTGCATAGCTTAATGAAAGCGTCTTTTGCAATTGAGTTTTGTTTTGTTTCCGCTTTGATTTGGAGTTTCATGAAATGCACAATTTGATTATTTGTTTATTTGTTTATTGTTCTGGTTTTGTTAATTCTTTGAAATGGCCAAAGGTGAAATTATTTGACTCTTTGAATATCACTGTTCTGGAATTTGATAAAGCCCTTCATTGAAAATTCCTCCATTAAAAAGCCCTCATTGAGAAATTCCTTCCTTGGGAAAGCCTTCATTGAGAAATTCCTTCATTGAGAATGCCTTCATTGAGAAATCTCTTCTTTGAGAGACCCCTTCATGGAGAAAGCCTTCATTTGCGAAATCCCTTCATTGAAAAATCCTTTCATTTGAGAAAATCCCTTTTTGGCCAGGTTGGAAGCTGATTTGTTAAAGCAGTGTCATTAACGATTGATTCTGATTGATGAAAAGCAGTTGAATGCTATGTGCCATGACCAACGTTGTCAAAACACATGACCTATGTTCATAACAAAAGGATCCGCCACCGATCTTCTGAAAAGGAAACAAAGTGCTAAAGCGATGAAAGACGAAGTCGAAGGCAAATTTGCTTCAAATTGACAAAGCTTATTGGGTGTTCAAAGGAGAGATGGAAGGACAGACATTCCCTTAACCTATCAACTTGGACATGTGTAAGATGTTCTTTATTTGATTATGCAAAGTTTCTTTTAGAAAATCATGCAAGGGACGAGGCAAAAGTCAGGCCATCTTCCTTTTCAATCAAAACATTTAATCCCTAGTCATCCCCTTTGAGCTATCAGAACAATAATTTTCGTTTGGCAGCCCCTGAGAATTGCAAACCCCACATTGGGGCGAATTCATTTTGAAAAATGATCAGAAAGGAAAGAAAACCCCATACTGGGGCAAATGTATCTTTGAAAGAGATATGGGAAAAAGAAAGAACTCCACACTGGGGAAAATTCATTTTTGAAAAATGATCAGGAAGAAAGAACCCCACACTGGGGCAAATTTAGTTTTTGAAGAAAAATGCAGAAAAAAGGAAAAAGGAAAAAAGAAAAAAATGCAATGAAAAAAATACAAAGAAAGAAAAATCCAATCAAGCTGGGGCAAATTTTCTTCGGTTTCGTTCAAAAATTAAATATAATTTCAAAATGATGCAATCTCAGTTTATTTCACACCTTCCATCAGCCTGCTTTCAAGCCTCAACTTTTCTTGAAAAACACCCCACCTGACCTCATTACAAAAGCCCAAGGTCCTGGCTTTCGTCACTTGCTGAATTTCTATTAGGGATTTTGCTAATCAACTGGCACGTGATGTTCATAATGCCTTCGATTAAATCTATAAGGGAAGCGCATTTTACTGATGCCAGCAATCTTCAACTTACATTCCTGAGTTGACTATGGTTGAGCTCTTCCATTGTTTCATTAGTTGAAAACCCACAAGGGTACCTCAAAAAAAAAAAAAAAAAAAAAAAAAAAAAAAAAAAAAAAAAGAAAAAGAAAGAAAAACCAACAAAAAGGGTGGGGGGCAACCTTGGTGAAAACCCGAATGGGCGCCAAGGTAGGTTTCTGCAATGAGCAAGCACAAAGAGCAACAACTGGTGGTTTGGTCCATTTAGATTTCTTCTCATTTTTGTCATACCTCTGGCAACATTGAATTCCGGAGCTAAGATATCCAGAGATTTGAATATGACATCTGTTGGCCAAAGCTGTCATTTTGTAAAACATTCTTTTGCAAATACATTCTTAGGAAACTCATTTTTTCCAAATTACTTGCATTCATGGCATTTTTTGTAGAATTTAAGCACAAATGGTTAGGTGTGCATTCTTGTGCATATTCATTTTTACATGACATGTGAATTTTTTTGCATACCTCATTCTTTATCATTGAATTGTGGTGAATGACAATCCCCGTGGTTTATTGCAAAAAGTATGCTTGGATTCAATCATCTTTTGGAAATAGTTGAAATTCAGCCAAGCCAGCTACACAAACTTCATAATAGGGCAAAGCACATACCTGGTCAGTTTGAAAATCGGAAGAGTCTTAGGGTGAGAAATCCAACTCAATTGGCTGCCGCAGCAAAAGTTGTTAAAAGCGTCGAAAGACTCATGTTTACACGATTCTCAAAGGAAAACGGATCAAATGGTGGTGGCAATTCCTTTGTTTTTCTCTTTTGCAGGAAAATTGCATGCACAAATGAAAGTAGTCACACCTCGCACTGGAATCGGTGTCGGAAAAGTCCTCCGGTGAACAAAGGCAGATCAAAAATATTGCAAGCAAATCTGATCAAAAGGTGCAACAGAATCAACTACGGACTCAAAATTGCAGAAAATTCACCATACTGGGGCAAATTTTTGGGATTTCGTGAAGCCAGAATCTTATGAATCAAGGTCTCAAGGAGGAGCAACCATAATACAAATCAATTGATCGGTTGCACAAATTGGGGAAGACTGGGGCAAATATCGACAAGTTCTCTCAGTAACAGGGAAAAATCAAAAAAAAAAAATAATCAAAAAAAAAAAAAAAAAAAAAAAAAAAAAAAAAAAAAAAAAAAAAAAAAAAAAAATCAAAGTCAAAAATCAAATCAAGCCAACCTCGGCAGGACCGGGTATAATCCCGCTGACCGCTTTTATCAAATTGGCGACCGGGTTTTATCCCGCCAAACTCGGCAGGACCGGGTTTCATCCCGCTGACCGTTTTTATCAAATTGGGACCGGGTTTTATCCCGCCAATCTCGGCAGGACCGGGTATAATCCCGCTGACCGTTTTTATCAAATTGGGACCGGGTTTTATCCCGCCAATCTCGGCAGGACCGGGTATAATCCCGCTGACCGTTTTTATCAAATTGGGACCGGGTTTCATCCCGCCAATCACGGCAGGACCGGGTTTAATCCCGCTGACCGCTTTTATCAAATTGGGACCGGGTTTCATCCCGCCAATCACGGCAGGACCGGGTTTAATCCCGCTGACCGCTTTTATCAAATTGGGACCGGGTTTCATCCCGCCAATCTCGGCAGGACCGGGTATAATCCCGCTGACCGCTTTTATCACGTTGGAACCGGGTTTTATCCCGCCAACCTCGGCAGGACCGGGTATAATCCCGCTGACCGCTTTTATCAATTGGGACCGGGTTTTATCCCGCCAATCTCGGCAGGACCGGGTATAATCCCGCTGACCGCTTTTATCAATTGGGACCGGGTTTTATCCCGCCAACCTCGCAGGACCGGGCTATAAATCCCCGCTGACCGCTTTTATCACGTTGCGGACCGTGGTTTCTATCCCGCCACCTCGCAGGACCGGGTATAATCCCGCTGACCGCTTTTATCAATTGGGACCGGGTTTTATCCCGCCAATCTCGGCAGGATCGGGTTCTATCCCGCTGACCGCTTTTATCACGTTGGGACCGGGTTTTATCCCGCCAACCTCGGCAGGATCGGGTTTTATCCCGCTGACCGTCCACACCCTGTCAGGCTCAGATGTTATCCCACCGACCAATTCATCACACTGGGGCAAATTTTTAGATAATTTTTCAAACAAGTCTTATACAGTTCTTCATTTTACATTTTCTGTTCGGGCCAGTCCCGTTTTAAAATCCTGTTCGGGTCAGTCCCGTTTTTAAAATCCTGTTCGGGTCAGTCCCGTTTTAAAATCCTGTTCGGGTCAGTCCCGTTTTAAAATCCTGTTCGGGTCAGTCCCGTTTTAAAATCCTGTTCGGGTCAGTCCCGTTTTAAATTCCTGTTCGGGTCAATCCCGTTTTAAATTCCTTGTTCGGGTCAGTCCCGTTTTTAAAATTCCTGTCCGTTCAAATCATTTTGCAGCCGAATAACACAGGTAAGTATTTGGTGTCTACTTCTTTGTCTCAAGTTTTTTCAAAACTCAGACAAAGAGGGGCAAACTGTAGACACCAAATTTTTGGTGTAATTTCTTTTACTTTTTATTCTCATTTGTCGTGGTTACTTTTAGTTTTTTTTTAGTTTCTAGTTTCTATTTTCTATTTTTTAAGTTTTAGCGTAGAAAAATCATTAAAAAAAGGGAGAAAAAGGAAAATTGTTCACAAAAATACATTCAAATTTAATTTTTTTGGCATTTTGGTTTATTTTTGTTAATTTATTTTGAAAAAAAAAGAAGAAAAAAAATGATGAAAAATGATGAAAAATGAAAGAAAAGATCGAAAATGGTAATTTTGTTATTTTTAGTTTGTTTATTTTGATGTGTTTGTAATTAAAATTGTTGTTTTTATTATTATTTAGTTTTACTATTATTTTTGTTAAATTATTAAGTTGAGAAAAAATCACAATTCCAATTCCTGCCGGTTCCACTTCCCACTTTTCATTCCAGTATTTTCCATTTGCTATTGCCGACCAACTCCACTCACAACATCACCCTATATACATTACACTACTCACACACTTGAGGATTGGGAATTCACCACAATATCACAACTTCAGTTTCTTTTCTGCCGTGAGCCGTGATGGAGCAGCCTTGGAATTAACGACCGAGAGTGAAGAGCCGAGCTTTCCATTTTAGCAACTTCAACATTTCCACAACACCATTCCCCTTCACCTTCTGCCTTGGTATCATCGACCAAGAGAGAGAGAGAGCTGCACTCTGCAAACCAAGAGTGAAGTCGCAAGCTTGGACAAGAGAGAGGAGGAGTGACGGGCTGCATTTCTGGGCTGACCGAGAGGGAAGAGTTTGCAGCAGCTAGCCGAGGGTGTGAGCTCCATTTGAGGTAACTTCTGAACTGAAATTAGTTGGTTATAGGCAAGTGAGGTCAGCTATGGACTTGCATGTGGTGTTTGTGAGGTTAGATGAGGAATTGTGACTTAAGAAATCTGATTTGGAAAAGAATTAAAGCTGTCGAAAGTTTGAAGCTGGAATTGCAGCTTGTTTCTGGAATATTTCGGTTCTTACTTTGCTAGCTGTGACCATCTGAGTACCCAAGTGTAATTAGCCGAATGAAAACCTGATGATTAAGATGTCTAGGACCTTGCATGTTAATTCTATGTAGCTGATTGATGAATTAAGGAGCTTAGGAAATTCTGTTTCGATGGAAAATTTCTGCCGAGAGTTTGTCTTGAATAATGTAGCTTCATTTAGTTTAATCTTGTTGCTTTTAAGCTTATAACCATAACTAACTAGATAATAACAAGATAAATGAGCCTTGCATGTAGTTAATTAATGGGTTTAAACCAGAAAAATTAAATGAGATAGAAATCTGCTACATGCATGATCATCCGTGGCTTGTTGGAAGATTTCTGGAAATTTGGATGATTTTTGTTGTTGATCGAATCTGAGTTTTGAACTAGAAATGTTAATCAGTTAGTTAAGTAATTGCATGTTGAATTTGAGTACTTAAATCACTGAATGAGCTGAGGAAATATGTGATTTAAGACTAACAAGCTGCTGGAATTTTTCTTTGGTAACCCAAGAGACTTGAGCTGGAAATTTTAGATGACTATAGTTGTTGTTTGCATATGATAGTGAACTGGAAATGCTAATCCGTTAACTAAGTGTTTACAGGTCAAATTTGAGTAAGTAATACTACGTTTTAGCCAAGAAAATATTGGATTTATGAACACTTAAGTTCTGGAAAATTTTGATGGCCGTGAGTTTGAGCAGGGAATTTCGGCTTTAGTTTGTTTGATGATCTGAGCTTAGTCTTGAACCAATTTGATAAATAGCCTTTTATTTGGTATTTGCTACGGTGAAAGGGATAGAAAATCATGGCAGAAAATGGCAGCAAATGAAACATTTCAGAAGCTGAAGTTTCTTGCCATTGCACGCATGCTTTCCAGATTTTTTTTTATGATATTTGGCTGAGTTTTGCTTGTTTGGATTGGGATGTTTATGTGGTTAGTTCCTTAGCCTAAAACTGTGATGTTGGGAACGAAATGCAGCTGGTTTCTTTCTCAAATTAGTTGCGGAGGCCTGTGTATAAAATCTGCTGCAATGAACTTGAAAGTTGTCGGCTTGTTGCAGCAGCTTTTCCTTGTTTTTTTGACAATGAAATTAGCTGCGTACTGAATGAGGTTTTGGGTTTGTTTGATTTGCTGATTCGTTTGGCTGTTTGAGCATATATATAACTTGTAGCAAGTGCGAAGCCATTGCAATCTACAACATGGCAAGCCCGGTCATTGCAACCATAGTATTACTTGAATTTCTTTTAAAACACTTTTTGCTGCATTTTTCTTGACTAGCTGTTTTTTTTACAATCTTGGGAATGTGCAAATGTATTTTGTTTAATGGTAATAATGGATTGAGGTTTTTACACCTGAGTTTTGGTTGAAGTCACTTTGCACAGATACGTTTCGGTCGAAAAAGAAATCTCGCAGAAAGAATGGTAGTTGTTTTTGCGTCTACCTTGCTGCACATTTCCTCCATTTTGGTTCTTCATTGGTCTTCATTTGATTTTCTGTGGTTTAGTGTTCATGTTTGGATGTCCAGTTGTCAAGTGGTGCTGAGAGATGATCTTTGTTAGTTTTGTTTGGAGTCTTGGTAGGAAATCTGCATTCGGAAGATTGAAGTTGCTAGAAAGCCTCAAATGAATGTTGCATAAGAAATTTCCTGCGTAGCATGCATGCAAAAGACTTCAGAAAATTACATTTTGGCCCCCAAGTCTCCCTTTGTTCCGTTATGGCCCAAATAATTGGGAGAATCAATCAATTTGACCCTTCAAATTTCTTTTTCCTTTCAATTAGGCCCAATTTGGCAAACATAGGCTGTTTAAGTTATTTAAATGCTTGAACATCTATGTAATTATGTGTGATTACTTGACCTTTTCATTACTTATGAGTTTTGAAGCTTCCCAAAAATGTGTTAATTGAGTTTGAATGATTGGTCGATTTCGCAATTGGGGCCTTGGTAGTTTTTCCATCTTAAAAGTTTGACCAATAGCTTTTACTTTCTCGGAAGTTATGCATTATTTGATTGCTTTTAGGTTGCAATTAGGCGGGCTTTGCTGATTTTTGCTTATACTTTACTATTAAATTGGTGCCTTGACCATTTTATTGTTTTGAAGCCATTTTTTCTTCATTTGCTTACCATTGCGAGGAGGTATAATTTCATTTACCTTTTTTGTTTCTCCCTATGTGATCCAATGTGCTAGATGAGATTTGCATGTCTACTTGGTTTTTTTTAACTTTCATTAATCTATTTCATTTATTTACTTTTGTTTTATTAAGTTTTTCTTCTATTTTATCTTATTTTATGGGGTATGTGTACACCTCTTGGCTTGTAAGTTTTCCTTTTTATTTTATCTGATGGGGTATGTGTACACCTCTTGGCTTGTAATAGAATAGGACTTGAAGGAGCATTGGATGAAGACCTATTGAAGACATGTGCCTAGCTAGCAAAATGTAATAGGTCCATTAGCTTGATTGTGTGTTTTCGTTGTTATGTGTTAATTTGCTTTATTAGGTTTTTGCATCTAGTCGAGCATGCTAAGTGTTACGTGCTACGTGTTTATGAGTTGTTTTGGCATGTCTACTCGCTTTCCATAGCCTGAATGAATGTGATGAATGAATATACGTTTCCACTAGTCCAACGCTAGTAGGAATTCCTAGATATGGGCTAGTCCAACGCTAGACCCTTAGGGACCCTCCTCGCTATTTCACATTCGCATGCTCCACTACATTTCATGCATTTTTTTAGTTTTTATGGCATTTGGCATGTCCCTATAACCTTTTCCCTTTCATTTTAGGCCTTTGCATTTCATGCTAGTTATAGGGTCCATTTGCCTGAGAAACCCCCTTGGGTAAGGGAAACGAGCGAGTGTGGCTTCAAAATAGCCTTAGCACGCCAGTTTTTCCTTCTAATCAAAGGGAAAATTAAAATCACAAAAACTAGAGGTCATTCCCGTACCCGACCTGATGCATCCCTCTAGGATCATGCACTTTCATATCATTTTCTCATTATTTTCCTCACTAATTATATATTGTAATTCACATGCCATATTCACACACTTCTTTTCCTTCTTTACTTTCTACCTCACACTTTGCACCCATTTATACCTATATATTTATATTTTCATCCATTTGCACACTAACACTTATATTTTCATCCATTTGCACACAAACACTTTTTCTCAAATTGCACACATGCACTTTTCTACACCTTGCACACTTACACTCTTATTTGAGTCCTCATTTGCATCATTCATGATTTTCTATGAGGTCTTTCCTTATTGACCTTCACAATTCATGTGAATGGGATCAAAAGCCTCATCAGAGACATTTCTTAGACTTAAGATTGCATTTCTCATTCATTAGTCAAATCCAATTTGCAATACATACTTTGGGTAGAAAATATAGGAAAATAAGGGTTAAATCACGCAACTAGCCTTGGTTAGGTCGAAGGGGTGCCTTGGATTTTTATCCTTGCCTTCCCCTTCGTCAAATGTGACTCCCGAACCTTTTTCTTTGTTTTACGTGGACTAGGAGTCGTTTAAAAAGGGTTTTCTTACTTTTTTTCCTTAAAAAAATTCATTTTTTTTGGGTGACTTGGTACACCCTAACTCTATACCAAGTGGCGACTCCATTTTTCATATAAAAACCCTTTTTGAACTATTTTTCTTGGGTCAAATCGTCGCATTTTCAAAAGTCCCATTTAAACCCATTTTTGTTTTTATCAACAAAATTTATTTTTCCCAAAATCAATAAATTCACAAAAAAAAACAATCATTTTATTTTTTTAAAAAAAGTGGGGCGCGACACCCTTTTTATATTTTTATTAATAATCTGTGCGAATTATTATTTCTCATGAATCCAAATTTGGGATCTTCTTCATTTATTCATTTTGCATTTTTGAAGAATACTATATAACTCCAAACTCTGTAAACAGCTATATATAGAGCCTAATATATAAACCAAAAGACAAAATCACCTGACAAATGCAAAATTTTCCTGGCAGGTATATGAGGTATGCCACTTTCAAAATTGTTATATTTTTTTCATTATTTGTCGTTTAATTTCTGTCATTAATCACATTATCTTGTTGATCACATAATTAATACGTTAATCTACTCTATCAATGTGGTAAAAATTAACTATGTATAAAAGTGTTTCTTTTTTCGGCCTTTCATTCTCATTTGGTGAATCCACCAAATCCCCAAAAGACCATTTCATCACTCTATGATTTTTCCCTTATCTTCTTTCTATGCCAAGTTTACAAAAATAAATGACAGGAAAAACATAACTATACATATTCTACCAATTGTTTATATGATCATATTTCCAAATGAAAGCTAAGAAAAGCTCAATTCTGTTTTCCTGAATACAAACAAAAAATTGCACAGCCAAAAAACTGCAAAGCCAAGGCTTTTTCACCTTTCCCTTCTCTCTTCCGCTACCACCAGCAACTATAACTCTGCAAGGCATAGGTTTTCAAATTTTTGTCCATGACAATGACGATACACGTAGTTTTCTAGTGTAAGAAGTCTCAAATTTATTAACTCAAAATTATATTGGTGTCAAAATTTGTGACTTTGGAACTTTTCCACAATGAGAAACTCGAAATGATGTTAATCAAAGATTATTTTGGTTTTTCTCCTCTATCGGTCAGGTTATTGGCATATAACTTTTTCTTTTAATGCATATTTTGGATTGACAAATGCAAATTCTTGTGCCAGAAGTATCTTATGCATCGTGCTTATCATCATCTCTCTTTTTGTTTGTTGTGGTAAGTTGCAAAGAATGTTTGCCTCTTGGACTCTACTTCGATGTCCTGTAGTTAGAATATTTTGTTAGTGATGTTTTTTACCACAACTGGCGATATTCTTGCATTACCTTTTTAGCTTGAGGTTCTACTTTGAGATGAACTGGATTTGTTTTTCCAAACGCTTTAGGATCTTATTGCCTTGAATAATGAAGCAAAAGTAGTGTGCTAATCTGAAAAGGCTGCTTAGAAGGAAGCTTGACAAGAAGGTATAGCATTCTGATTTTGAGGGATATGCTAATTTATTAGTCACATAGTGGTTGGATGAGTCAGTAGGCAGCCTGAGGTAAAGTTGTTTTCTCTTCTTGCATCTCTTGCTGATCTTCTAATTGGTATACTAATGTGATTGGATTTTGAAGATTTCATACAACTGTTTATCAACTTGGAAGTAAGCCTGCTTTGTTGTCTGCTATATCATTATTGGATAGTTCAACTGATGCATTGGATCATAGCTTTCCACGATAACACTGAGGCGCTCTGCCTTGTCTATTGAAGCAGTCAACTGAGTTCTGAACGGATTAGCTCCTTTGGTGATGGCTCAATCATTTCATACTTATCCGTGACTTTTTCTGTCTTTAGCACAAACAATTGATGAAATGTTGAAAGGTAATATAAAAATCTTAAATGTAGTTTTCTCATTCTCATAAGTATGGTGTTGCGTATTCCAGATACTCAATTACCCACGACACTATCTGGCAGGTTACCTTGGAATTGATAGGCAATGTACATGTGCTTATTGTACGTATTTGATTCTTCTCAGCTCCAGGACCAAAAAATGGTAATGCTGGAAAATGGATTTGTCTACTGACTGCATCCATTGTTTCTTCCTATTCCGTGGAAGCCTGCAGACATCTTGTGGACATTATTTCCATTTTAAGTACTTTTGCGAAACCTAATGATTAAGAAATTTGACAAATTGATTCATGTTGGGGAAAACAAGTTTAGCTCTTTACTGTTCTGAATGAAACCTGTTTCATATGGATGACTTATTATTGAAAACAGTGTTTGGAGTCTAATCTGCTAGTTTTCTAGAACTGCTATTTCTGTCTTATATCAATTCAATAGATATTGGGCTTCTAACTCTGTGCTCTTTAGAAACCCAAGTAATTGCTCCTTGCACGTAAATGTTGTTGATGGATTTGTCTGATCTGCCAAAACTGATGTGATAGGTCAATTTTTGCTTCACCTCTGTAAAGTTGAGTGTACCAGGCTGGACATACACATCGACACCTGGAATCAACCCAATGTCAATGTAATAAGTTGAGCTAGCTTTTCCGATATTTGTTACTGTCCTTGTGTACGTCTTACTAGCAGATCCAAGTTGAAGGGAAAATGACGGATAATTTAGCTGTGCTTCTGGTATGCTGGAGACACTGGCACACGTTACAGGGTCCCGCACGATAATTGCAATTTCTTTGTCTGTGTATCCCAAACCACACAAATAAGGAACGTAGTCGACAGGTTGAATATCATATATGAGCCCAGGATCAGTAGCTCTCGAGGGGTTTACATGGCCAGCTCCAGTGGCAAATACATCTGCAGGAAGCATCCTTTCGTCAAGGATGAGGTCATTATTGACATTCAAGAGATTCGCAGTGGTCATGATAGCAGCAAGTTTGTGTTGTTCTCCAGAGAGATAGGCCATGCAGCAAGAATGCTGACACCAGGGCCAATAATGTCGGGCTTCAAAATGCCTGGGCTTGACAAGCTGTGGCCTCTTGAGGAGAATGATGTAATTGCAGGTGCATCCTGTCCTCCTATAACTGTTCCTTTGAACAGTATCATTGCTACAGGTGTTGACATGGAATTTATGTAAGCCTTGATTGCTTGTCCAGCAGAGAAGCTCACATGTGATGCTGGAAGGACGTGAGCATCAGCTAAAGTACTATATCCATCGGTCTCCTCATTCATGAGAATCATGGCAGCGCCTCCAGCATCCTTCACGGTATGCCCTTTGGCAAATCGAGCAATCTGACCACCTCTCTCACATAATACTACTTTTCCTCTAAGGTCAGTGTTATTCAATGACCCTGGTGCACATAGTGCCGCATTTTGGTCGCCATTCATACCTGCATAGACCAAAGGCAATAATGTCCTGGGGAAACTTTTGGGCTGGAACAGTGACTCTCCTTCAAATTCACCATTGTTTTCTAATAGGGCAGTTGCTCTTATGCTCCTATCCATGGTGCTTGCACCAACTGTTAGTATCCAGGGAGCCTCTTTCGATAAAGAAGCATTAACTGGGCCAGAGTTTCCTGCAGAACAGCTAACAAAAACCCCCTTTTGGATTGCACCGAAAGCTCCAACAGCGATGCCGTCATCGAAGAAAGGAACAGAAACTCCAATTGATAGAGACAGCACATCAATACCTCCTCAACAGCAGTGTCCATTCAGCTAGCATTTCACTAACTGCACATTTATTCCCAGAACAAACTTTATAAATTGCTTAATGTGCATGAGGAGCCATACCAACAGCTGTTCCGTTGGCATTGCCAAACACATTGACATCTTGCACAAAGTTTCCTGCAGCTGTACTTGCTGTATGAGTGCCATGGCCATCAACATCAAGAGGCTGCCCGGGTACATCACTGACAAAATTCCTGGCACCAATGAGTTTGTTATTGCATGCAATTCCATTTAATTCACATTTCCCTTTCCATATAGCTGGTGGAGGTGGCACGCCTTCCTCATCAAAGGAAGGATAGCCTGGTGTAATTCCCGTGTCTAAAACCCCCACAATCACACCTTCTCCCTAGTTTGAGCCTGCCCATAACCCAATGTTCTGGTGCAGCCCCAGGAAGACTGGACTGTGTGTCGTATGCAGGTAAAAGATTCTTCGTGGTCTAGCATATAGAAATCCTTCCTTCTTCTCCATTTCCTTTACTTCTTCTGGTGATAATCTGGCTGCAAAGCCAGTGGCAACATGACGATAGGAATAAACCAGGCGCGATGCATCGTTCGAGCCTGTGGTAGTTTTCGGCATAAAAGAATGGTACCAGTATTGCAGGTCTTCTAAGTTGGTTGAACTTACCCCAGCAGGTAAACTTACATGGACTATATATGTTTCTAAATCTTTCAGCGAAAAGGTGTTACTTGCTGGTACTATTTCCAAAGGCATGACTTCAAATTCCTGAAAAGCTGCTCGAGAGAAACTAACCATGAAGATAAAAGAGACAACTGGGAAACGAGCCATCATCGGCAAATTTCGATATATCCTGCCTTGCATGGTTATAGAGAGTGGCACAGGGTGTGGGACAGAAGATCCGTTGCGGAAAGTATCACTCTGAGTCATCCCAGCTCTATGAACTACTCGCATAGATACATACACGATTATGGAACGTGCCAAGGATAGAGATTTGAACAGAATTATGGGTTTGAACGATGGATGGCAAAAGTTTTTCTGATATTATCACTCAGGATTGCAAACATCGCTTAACAGCGGTGATATGTCCCCCGTGCATAAAACAATTACATTGGCAATTAGTCTTGAGTAAAGTATTAAAAGTTCTATGGCCCCTCGCTGCATCAACTTGCATGATTACCCATCTTTCTTTTGATTTCAGTAGCTGTTAGTTCATAGTTCACAGTCCTGTAAAAGCCTAATTAGAGCGTCCGCCGCCTTTTGAGAATCTATAATGGGGAAGGCTTTTCGTCCTCGTCTCAGTGCTTCGCTCGGTTTCTTGCAGCCAAATAGCACCACTTCTTAAATCAGCTAATATCTTTACGAAGTCTTGTATTGAGAAATTTTTCAGAGATACTGTATGGAAGGGACCAGATTTCCAGAATCTTAAAGATTTCATCAAGAAAAGACGAATTTGTCTTTGTAGGATCTCTTCGAGTGCTCTAGCACAAATTAGTTGCATTTCAATATCTTCACGTTAGGGACAGGCGATGAAAATATTAAACCAATAAAGGAAAATATCCAATTACGTCGAGATCATCTTTGATGGGATGGTGGGAGGTTGCACGTTACGTTGCATGCATTTGAATGGCAGCCATTTGCCTGAACTGGGTCTAACCTAACATTGTGAACTACATCTTGATTTGAAACATTTCTTAGCAGTATCTGAAACGGAAGATCAGAAGTTGGGCTGATTTAAGTTTCCGATATGTAAAGATACATAGCATCTGACGACTAAGATGCTATATGTGGAATCCCTTTTTGCACATTTCATTTCAGTGGTTGAATAATTGAATGAAGAGAGAAGGTTTAACCACTAAGATTTCTTTAATCTAAATTTTGATTACTTTAGTCATAAGATTTTGAAGTCTTGATTAACTGAAATTCAAAATTATCACACTAATTTTACTTTAATCATAAAAATTTTGATTATTTCACATTAGAAATTCGCTGTGCTGTGGACTGAATCTAGACTTCTCTTTGACATGTTAGTTTACTGATTTATTCTTCATGCTGGTCTTGAAGATTTCTTCTCTTTTTCATATTTGTTTCAGACTAAATATAACTACTTTAAAATTGAATACTGGATTAATATTATCATGCTTTTGGATATGGCGCTTATTATTCTAACCTCCGTCCACTTGTCCAAGTAAACAGGTAAATTACCTTGACGTGAAACTTGGAATGGTGAAATCATGAAACTGATAGGGTAACGTAGAATAATTCTATTCTGTGCTCTAAAAGAACAAAATAGGCACCAAAAAAATAAATAGTAAATAAAATCGGTGGACTCGGTCAAGTTTTCATCAACCACGTCCTCCCTGAAGCCAAAATTCTCATACCGCCTATGAGCTCGGCAAGGAATATATATCTGAAAATTCAAGCCATGTCTAGGTGCATTTTTAACCATGTAGCGATTTTGAAAAGAACTTAAATGCACTATATTGCCTGAAGTGTTCACCAAATGCATATCATTAAAAATAAAAAAATGAATGGTTCTTTGCCGCTTAAAAGTGTTGTCATGAAACTACGAGCTGAGTGTGGTTATGCCTCTGATACTTGAAAAATATTGCTACACAAATAGCTGAACCTTCAAAACAAATCTGTTGTAATCAATTCAGTGGGTAGTAATTTGATTATTTAGAAAGCAATTGGAACTTTAGCTGCTAGATTATTACAGGATAACAGCCAACTTCTTCGTTTAGGCAAATTTAACAGAGATTGGACTTCTGACTCTGTGCTTTTCAGAATTCCATGTGATTGCCCCTTGCTCATACCAATTTCCAACGGACATGTTTAGCCTTCTAAAACTTATTTGGTAGGTGATCTTCTGGTTGACCTTTCTGAAGTTGAGCACTCTAGGCTGAACATCGATTTCAACACCCTGAATCTTGTCAATGTCAACATAATATGTTGAAAGAGCCTCGCCAACATTTGTTACTACCCTTTTGTATGTCTGCTTACTAGACTTGAGTTGAATCGCAAATGAAGGATAGTTCAACTCTGCTTCTTGAATTCTGTGGATAGCTGAACATTTAACTGGGCTCTGCACAATTTTCATAATTTGGTCGTCTGTGTAACCCAAGCCACATAAATAGGGAATGTAATCATCTGGTTGTATGTCATATGTTAGCCCGGGGTCAATAGCTCTTGGGGGGTTCACATGGCCAGCACCAGTAGCAAATACGTCTGCAGGAAACATCTGTTCATTGTGGATGTGGCCATCATTTCTGTTCACGAAGCTGGCAGTGGTCATGATAGCTGATTTGATAGCAGCTGGGGACCAATTAGGATGTGCACTTTTTAATAAGGCGGCAATGCCAGTAAGGTGAGGACATGACATTGAGGTACCAGAGAGTATGTTGAATGTTGAACTTGTGTTTGCGATGTTCTCGACAGACTGAGGCCATGCAGCAAGGATGTTAACTCCAGGCCCAATAATGTCAGGTTTCAAAATGCCTGGGCTAGCATTGTTGGGTCCTCTTGAGGAGAATGAGGCAACTGCAGGTGCATTCTTGACTCCTAAAATCGTTCCCTTGAACAGTATTGTTGCTCGAGGCATGGATGTCGAATTTATGTAAGCCTTGATAGCTTGTCCAGCAGCAAAACTCACATGTGTTGCAGGAAGAACATGAAGATCGGCAATAATGGTGTATCCTTCAATCTCCTGGTTCATGATAATCATGGCAGCGCCACCAGCATCCTTCACATTTTGGCCTTGTTCAACTGTTGCCATGAGATCACTTGTCTCGCATAATACAACCTTTCCTTTGACACCGGCCTTTTTCAACGAGTTTTCAGTACATTGTGCAGCAAATGTGTCACCATTCATTCCTAGATAAACTAGAGGTAATAAAGTGGGAGGAAAATCTGTTGGTTGGTATATAGACTGACCATCAAATTCATCGCCGTTGCCTAGTAAGGCTGTTGCCCTAATGTCCCTGTCAATTGTGCTTGCACCAACCGTGAGAATCCAGGGAGCCTCGTTTGATAAAGAACCATTTTCTGGACCAGAGTTGGAAGCAGAACAGCTCACAAAAATGCCCTTTTTATTTGCTTGGAAAGCTCCGAGAGCAATGGGGTCATCAAAGAAAGGAAGTTTAGAAGGTCCACCAAGTGACATGGACAGCATAGTAACATTGTCTTGGATAGCAAAATCCATTGCAGCTACAATGGCGCTCTCAGTACACATTCCAGAAGGATAGCAGGCTCTGTAAATGGACAAGTGTGCACGAGGGGCCATCCCAGCAGCTGTGCCATTGGCTTGGCGCAATACATTTGCACCTTCCACAAAATTTCCAGCAGCTGTGCTAGCAGTATGAGTGCCATGACCAATTTCGTCAAGAGGTTGTCCAGGTTTAGGGCCGAGTAAGTCCCTTGCGCCAATGAGCTTTTTATTGCATCCAGTTCCAACAAACTCACATTTGCCTTTCCAAGAAGGTGGTGGAGGCTGCATACCTTCATCACTAAAGGATGGATGGCCAGGTGTAATTCCACTGTCTATAATGCCTATTATGACACCTTCTCCACGTCCATATTGCCACTGAAATTGGTGGTTGGTATACAGACCCAGGAACTTAGGACTGTGGGTTGTCTGCAGGTTCAAGGTTTTTTCAGGTCTAGCATCTAGAAATCCTTCTTTCTTCTCCATTTCTTTAACTTCCTCAGGTGATAGTTTGGCTGCAAAGCCGGTGAAAACATGTCGGTAGGAATGAACCATGCGCGATGCATCATTCAGGCCTGTTGTATTTTTTGGCAAAAAGGACTGGTACCAGCTTTCCAGGTCATTCAACTGGGTAGAATTATCACCAGCAGGCAGCCTTAAATGAACAATGTAAGTTGTTAAATTTTTTAAGGGGTCTCTCGCTGGCTGTGTTTGGACTGGTACTGGTTTTGTTTCATCAGAAAATGCTGAAGAGAAGTTAAAAAGCAAGAAAGCAATAGGGAAAACAAACATGCCAGCCATGTTTAAAGAACAACAGAGTTTTTCTTCGAGTAATTACAGCTAAAATAACAACATATTTATATACAGATGGGCTGTGTTTTTCTTTGATACGATTCTGAAGTGCATACCAAAAACTGCAAAATTGGGAAAGAGAAGCAATGAATTATCAGGCGTGGCATCTGCATCTTCTAGCAAAAGATATCAAAGTGTGTCAAACTCTAGTTAGAATTTGGAAACACCCCTCAGAATCATCCTTGATAGAATATCTTGTTGGCCATTAGTCTTAGGTAAGTCACTACAGAATTAAACAAAGAATGAATCAACACGATTACTGTTTCTATTTTGATCGTTTTCATTAGTTGTCAATTGCTAAATTGCAGCACTCCAGCTCTGAGAACCACTGATGGCCCTGATTGTTATTTACTTGTATTTGAGAAACTCTTATCGTGATCATTACTTGAATCCGTTATTCGTTTGCTTCATGCCAATTAAAAGTTATTACAATGTCTAGGCTCACTAAATCAATATTACTCTTTTTCAAGTATCATGCTCGATTCTATTTATTCACAAAACTAATTGCGTAACTCAAGAAAAAATCAAGGTTACTGATAATTTGAAAAACAACTAAAGGAGCTGGTTTTATCTGGAACCATTCTACTGTAACGTTAAATTATAGCCTAAAAGAGGAAAAGAAGAAGAAAAAAAAAAACTTCCCTTAACCAGCTACGTCAAAATGGTTTTTCTCATGTATATGTTAAAAAGTATGCGCATATATGTGAAGAAATTAAGACATAAACAAATTGACTAATTTCACATGATTTTATGTGTATGGATCTTTGGCAGGATGGTAGTACGATGAATCTCTCTATAGGCGGTTTTGCGCCTTAAAACACAACTTTGCGAGAGCAAATCAACATAATATTTAGGGTTAAATATAATTTTCCTCTTAAATTCTACTTGTGTTTGAGTGTCATTTTCCACTTTAAAAGGGCTAATGGATTGTCAAGTTACGAACTTTGCCATCACATGATTGATTGTTCAGTCTTGTTGATACCTTCGAATGTTGTCGGGAAATTAAATGCGTTTGACACATTAGTTATTAGTTAACATCCACTGAATTTTCTCTCTTTGGCTAGCTAGCTCTAGACTCTAGTTCGTTTTCTTCCTTGTGCTGTGTACGTCGAAAGCACCTAAACAATAAAGAGAATTCTAAGGTAATGATGTTCAAGCCTTCAGTTCTACGACTTGAGTGCTTGTGCTTTTATGAAATTCAATTCACAAGTATTTTTGTCAAGAAAACGTATTATAACGACACACAATACTAAAATAGTCAAAAAAAAAAAAAAACACTTGGTTGATTCTAAAATGTAAAAGTTGTGTTGGTAAATATTTTGTAAAGTTATGTCATGGTCTACATTGATAATTGGAATTGAAACCACTTAAACTTTTTATTGTCAATTAAAAAAAAAACAGGAACTCTTGTCATGTCGAAAAGAAAATGAAAATAGTTAAGAAGAAGGCTCCACCACGTCGCACAACGAAATAGAGACAAAACTGAAAAGAAGCAGCGAGTTAGGCACATGTAGAGTGCATCGTGACATGGGATGTCATCTGCGTTACGACTAGGGATGCAAATGAACCTAGTAACTCGCGACCTTGTCGATCAAATGAGTCGAGTATCGATCATTTGTTTAAGTTCGATAGCTTGTCAAGTCTAATTAAGCAGTACCTACTATATATAAAGAAACATATTTATAATATATATATGTATTTATTTGTTTATTTATTTATTCATTCATTTATTTGTTAATATAATATATATATATATATTAGTGTGTACTAAATTACATATTTAGGTATTAAGTTCTTCTAAATTTCAAAAATACCTCTTTTGCTATGATAAGGAAAGAAGGGTTAAAATGTAAATTAGTGCACAAATGACAAAACAATGTCAAAAAACTCTCAAAACATCGACCATAGAAGCATTTTAACACCTTTGAAAAATGGAAAGAACCCTAGCTGCCATCTCACCACCTCAGTTCTCTTTTCTTACTGCGATGTGAAATCGCAAAATTTTCACAAAAAAATTTTGACTTCTACTCACCATGTCAAGAACCCTAGCTGCCGTCATCCAGGCTTTGCTATCATCAAGCTGAGCTTGGGATTAGATATAGGCTTTTTTTTTTCCTTTACTTTTATTCTTTGATATTATTGTTGATATTAGATATAAGAACATTAATAAGTTTCTTTTCGAGCTTTTGAAGAGAAATTTTGTAGTTGTATGAACTCTTAATTAACATATGAAATTTTAGCAAAAAAACCCTAATTTTTTTTCTGATTTTCGAATTTTCTGTGGAAATTTATTGGAATTGCCTACTTAATGGCTAGTTTGTGAGTTGAGGATAGAAAAGAAAAGAAGAGAAAGTTTAAGTTATGAGAGAAAAGAAAGGATAAGAAAAGAAGAGAAGAGATTTTAATATTATTTGGGAGTTTATGAAAGAAAGGAGGTGATTTTGGACACATTGATCAATAAATATTTCATTCAATAACTTTTTAACGATAAAATGGGCAATTTAAAAAAAAATTGCAGCCTTTCCTTAGCTTTCATTTGCTTTCTGCCCGATTTGGGTTGGAAATTTTTTTAAACTGTAGCAGCCTCTTTTTCCTTCCAAATCAGTCAGATTCTCTTCCTTTCTATTTCACTTAAAACTCTCAAACATGGGAAATGCTACCTTTCTCTTCCTTTTTTTTCTTTTTTGCTCAAATCTCATCTCCCAAACTAGGCATAAGAGTTAAACCCAACGAAGGAAGGAAGAGTTTACAAGAAAATCATGACTAGCAGTGCTCCCTCAACTAGTTGTTCTGCATAATCCACAAGGATAGGTAAGTCTTTGATCTCCTTCAACTGCACATTTTAGTTGATTTTTGCACTTGATTTTACTTAAAATATTGACAGTCAAAATTTACAAGCTTTATTTCTAGTAGAACTTTTTAAAAATAAGATGAATCTGAATATTTGCCTTGTTTGCTTTTGGTAAATAATGCTGGAACTCGTGAATTTTGGCAAATACAACTTCATTTCCTTGTTCGATGGTAGTTGGATTTTGGAGGATGATACAAACTTTAGGTCACCTATAGGACCTGAAGTTTCTCACTTCTGTGTATGGCTTTTCATAACAAAAGGATAGCATTATAATATTCTTGTTTAAATAGTTTTTACCCAAGGATGCGGTTCCTAAGAACCTTAGGCTTTTATCTTTTGGCTTTGGGAAAGTTTCTTGACTAGTAATTATCCTTTACAATTCTTTTTGGTCGAAGACTGATCAGTAGCAATATAATAGTAGTCCAACATGGGAACGTGGTTTGGAGTATAAATATGCTACTTAGAAGTTTTTTCGTGGAAGAGTTGACAGTACAATTGTGTAGCGTGTAATGTTTTTAATAAGTTGTAATTCATGACTAATAACTTTCATAATTTTATAGTAGGGACATAATGTTCTGGTATGATTCACAAATATTAGTTGTTCTAGTTTTATATGGCATGATAAGACTTACATTTAAATTTTCTGTATTTTGTCCACCAACCTAAGCCTTCTCCTGCTGGACTTAATTTCTACTAGCCATCAAATATATGAGGCCCTAAGTCGCAGGTGGGAGAGGAAGGAAACGAATAGTATACAAGTCTAGGATTCATGAGATACTAATAATTTGAGTTAATCATTTTGAGTCCGTGAATAGCTCCAAAGCTGTTAGGCCAGCCCTCAACTTCGTAATGTGACATTTAATTTGATATAGAACGAACCTCACATAGTCTTTGCATCCGTTGATCTAAGGATGGGAGCCATCAGTGGAATCCTCCATTGCGGTAGGATCAAGCCAGCCGCACAAATGTGGCATCTAATCTTCAGGTAGAATGTCATATACAAGACCAAGAATGGCAGGCATAGTGGTAGGATCAAGCAGCACAAAATGTGTCATCTAATCTTCAGGTACAATGCCATAGACAAGACCAAGAATGGCAGTGCCAGATAACATGCAAGAGTGGATTCAGGACCTCAAACATTTGACTTCTACGAGACATGTTATGCAAACGTACGGCTTTCAGATTTGTAGCTTTAGAAGGATATTAGCAAGAAAAAAGAATAGTACCATAAAATTCAGTTTCTTGACTAATAACCAAAATGCGTAGAAACTTTAACGGGGGAAAGGCATTACTTTCACCATGTAATAATATATATTGGAAGCAATGACCAATGATTAACATTTTTACTTCCTTGTAATCATCAAGTTAAAACAGCATCAGAATTTGTTGTAGTTATTAGGGTTGAGCTCATATTTAGAAAATAAGAATGTTTTGAACGGTAACATGTATATATATATGAGTACTTATACAAATTCTTCTAAATTAATTATAGAAGCCCTTAAAATTTCACTAACTTCGAGCCCAAAGACCAGAAGGATTAAATACTTCCATTGAAATATTTATTGACAGATCGATGAGTGATTAAGCAAGCGATCTTGCTTAGTTATTGGAATTTAACATATTCTAAAAAAATGACAAATAAAGACAAGAAAAGTACAGACGTGAGATTATTCAGAATCCAAAAAATCGTGAAAGAAAAAGATTAAAATCACAGATGATAAAAGAAAACTCTTCTATCTTGTCTCAGAGAGTCAGAGAAAAGTAGCTGCTACTGGGCTCCTGACGAAGTGCTTGGCAGAAGACCAGATAACAAATCCATGGACTGTGCCACTGAAGCTATTTGCCGTTCGGCTAAAAGTCACTTGATATGTCAACCTCTGGTTCTGCTCTGAAAAGTTGAGTGTTGAAGGCCCAACAGCTACGGAAACACCTGTTGGTGGAATAATCTGGACCTTGTAAGATTCATTAGCATCACCAACATTAGTAACGGTTCTTGTATACGTCTGGGGAGTGCTTGATGATCCTAGTCTGATGGCAAATGAAGGATAATTCAGCTGTGCTTCAGGTATGGTTTCTGTGCAGTTCACCTTTCGTTGTAAAATGATAGCAACTTGTCGACTTGTATAGTTCAAGCCGCACAAATATGGAGTGTAATCTTCAGGAAGGATGTCATAAACAAGTCCAGGGTCATTTGCTTTTGAGGGATTGACATGGCCTGCACCAGTGGCGAAAATGTTAGCAGGAAGGTATCTTTCATCCTCAATAAGCCTGTTCTCAATGTTTAGTAGATCAGCAGTGGTCATGATTGCTGATTTAATAGCAGCCGGAGACCAATCAGGATGGGAACTTTTGAGAAGTGCAGCAATACCGCTAAGATGAGGACAAGACATTGAAGTGCCAGAGATAATGTTGAATGTGGATGTTGCGTTGGTGTTGTTCTCGACAGAGACAGGCCAAGCTGCAAGGATGTTTACTCCAGGACCAATAATATCAGGCTTCAAGATCCCTGGGCTCACCAAGCTAGGACCTCTAGAGGAAAACCCCGCAACAGCTGGAGCATGAACATCTCCAATTATAGTTCCTTTGAACATGATTGTAGCAGTAGGATTGGAAGTTCTGTTTATATAGCTTATGATCTTCTGTCCATCTGCATAACCAATGTGAGTAGCAGGGAGAACATGAGCATCTGCTAATGTAGTATTGGCTCGGGATTGAGTGTTCATGAGTATCATTCCAGCACCGCCAGCATCTTTTATTAATTTGCCTTTTTCAATTCTTGTTGTTGATCCACCTATCATGCACAACACGATCTTGCCCCTGATATCAGTCTTGTTCAGTGTGCTTGAACCACAAGTTGGAGCACCGAAATCACTTGCATTCAATAATCCGGGGTAAATGAGAGGCAGTTGTGTGTGACGGAAATTCTTAGGCTGGAAAAGCGTCTGGCCATCAAATTCTTGATTGTCTCCAAGCACAGCAGTGGCCGTTGTTTTTCTATCAATGGTACTTGCACCAACTGTGAGAATCCAAGGGGCCTCATTTGCCAAAGAGCTACTGAATGGACCGTTGTTTCCGGCTGAGCAGCTCACAAAGATCCCTTTCTCCATTGCACTGAATGCACCAAGTGCTATGTTGTCATCATAGAAAGAACTAGAAAACCCACCAATCGAAATGGAAAGAATGTCGACGCCATCATCAATTGCAACATCCATTGCAGCCAGTATGTCACTTTCTGGGCAAGAACTTGAACATACTTTGTACATGGCCACATGAGCAAATGGTGCAATTCCAACTGCAGTCCCGTTAGCATTGCCAAATACATTAGCCCCTTTGACAAAGTTTCCAGCTGCTGTACTTGCAGTATGAGTTCCATGGCCTTCTTCATCTAAGGGCGTCCCTCCTCCAGCACTCCTAAAAAACCTTGCTCCAATGAGTTTGTTGTTACATGCTCCAGTGAAATTGAACTCACATCTTCCCTTCCACTTAGCAGGTGGAGGAGGCATCCCTTCGTCCGCAAAAGACGGATGATCAGGCCTAATTCCGGTGTCCAACACTCCAATAATTGTCCCCCTTCCATAATTTGACTCCTTCCAAAAGCCAAAATTTTGGTGCAAACCAAGAAAATCAGGAGAATGAGTTGTATGTAATGATACAACTTTTTGAGGCCGCGCGGATACAAATCCTTCCACATTTTCCAATGCTTTCACTTCCTCAGAAGATAATTTGGCTGCAAAGCCTGTGAAAACATTGTGATAGGAATAAACCATGCGTGGCTCCTCATTTGTGTCGGCTGTGGTGGCTGGTAAAAATGAGCTGTACCAGCTGTCCAAACTTTCCAAGTCACTTAAAACCTTGCTTGCAGGAGGTTTTTGTACGTGAACAATGTAAGTTTCTAACTCAATCTGGTTAGAAACATCACTTGCAACTAGTATTGCAAGCGATGAATGTAGGAAAAGAATGAAAAAGAGAGTAATTGAAGCCATAGAAGCCATGAATATTGAAGAAATTGAAGATGGTTAAATGTAATGAAAAATGTTTTTGGCTGAGAATTGCCTTGGAGAAGACTTACAAACTACTACTATTTATAATGTGTTTGATGATATTAATTTATGTGGAGAGTCTTTTT
>NW_020862625.1:0-16045 GCF_003713205.1 Coffea eugenioides | reverse complement strand
TTTTTTTTTTTTTTTTTTTTCAAATTATATCTAGCACATTCAATATCACATCTTGGTGAAAGCAAATAGTTTATCACTCTTATTTCTTGAGAAAATTCAGTCAACATATAAGCTGTATAGGCTTGTATATATATGGATAGAAACGATAGTTAAACATATGAAAACAGGTTATGGCCTCATGATCATGAGTGGTTGGTAGATTCCTTAGAGACAAAATTTTCACTTCAAATTGTCATGAAAGATAAGTCAGCAATGGACTTTATGAGCTTGTAATGTAGTTTAACAACGATAGCTAAAAAAAAAAAAAAACTTGCAAGGACAATGCACTTAAGATCGCCTTCTTTCCCAAAAATTGCCCCAATTTTGTATTTAAAATCCGGGACCCCCTTTTGACTCCCTTTTTCTTATCAATCCTCTTTTTTCTTCAACAATCACTAAGGGGAATGCAACATTAGATGTCTTCGCATTTTTCTTTTTTTCTTTCATCATTTTTCATTTTTTTCACAATTTTCTTTTCTCTCTCTCTCTTTTTTTTTTTTTTTACCAATACTGATATCCCAATGTCAATGATAAAATTGAAAACTCCCTAATTTGGAGTATATATGGCCCCTCTTTCTTTGCGATATTGAATACCAAAATATCAATGGTAGAGTCAAAATCTCCCAACTTGTAATTTTTTCTTCTTCTTCTTTTTTTTTTTTCACTCGTTTTCTTTATTTGATGTCCCTTTCAAAAATTTTGAGCATCTTTGCCATTTTTTCAATTCTCAAATCTCCTTCCCCAGTGTGGGGGTGCGATCATAAGTGCTTTTGAAACGAACCACCAATTTAGGCTCAAACGAGGATGCAAAGGATGGATAGTGTGTAGATAGTAGAAACGATAGCCAAAGTATCATTCTTATTTTTCATGACAACCAAAGTAAAGAATAGCCCGTTAAGAAAATCCATTTCCTTTTGACGTGTAAAATTATGATCACTAAGGCTCTTATTTGAAACAAAATTGTGCTTGCGATGGTTCAAAAAGGAGACTGAATGATAAAAACTGTATGGATAGAGAAATGAAAGCCTAGAGCATCATCCCAAATTCCCAAAATAAGAAGTAATGTGCATTTTTGCTTTCACTCAGATGTGTATTGAATCTGATTAGACACCCAGGACATTTTCACGGTAAAAAAATTGTCTCACTTTGAAGCTAGTCAACCAATGCGACTGATCTTGGAGGTTCAATAGAAGTGGACAAAAAAATGAAAATGAAAAGTGTTGGGGTTGATCTTTTACGACAAGCTATCAAATTTGAATGACCCCCTTTTATTTCCGACTATCCTCATTGAATAGTTTAGGCCACATATCTAGTGTATGCAAAGAATTTTGGGAATTGGACATACACTCATGAATTTCGAACAAGAGGTCGAAAAAATTCAATTTAGCCTTATTTCTTAAAATCTATCATGAAATTTCCCAATGAGCAAATAAAGAATGAATATATACAAAACAATAGCTGTCTAAATAAAAACTTTATTATTCAAATGTTTGAAAATTTTTTCTCAAATATAATACATGTGAGAAAATAAAAATCTCTAAAGAATACACTTTCAAATATATACACACTTTCTCTTTCTATCTTTTGAGACAAAATGTATTAGAAACAATGAATCAAGAGATTTTTGAGATGCTTTACACTAGCATTTTCAAATGGATTTTTCATTTATTTTTTTTTAATTTTTTTTCACATTGTAGGATCTGCCCAAGAATCAAGTAACACTTGTAATTTTTCAAAATTTATTAGACCCAAAAATATTATCAGATGTAGGAAAAAATATTTTTTTACCTTGTTAAAACAACTTTTATAAATGCAGGGGAGGGGAAAAAAATAAAAGCAAAATACCCAGAGTCAGTAAGCAAAATTGCAAAATCGATATGCATGTCCTATGGGTGAGCCCTTTTATGCCAAGGGTTGGTCTAGCATGGAAAATGCAATCCTTAGGGGTAGGCATCATACAATACCTGATGGATCCGATCGACTTATTGAGATTCGAATAAAAGACAATTTTGAAAAAATTGAATAATTGGAGTGACAAGAGACAATTTGTCCTAACAAAATGAGGACAAAGTCCGAATGGGTTGAATGCTTTGATTGACATATAAAGTGATATTAAAAATCAATTTAGTGTGAAAAGCTTATTTTTGAAAGAATTGAAATGTCTCGACTAGTTTATTCGGTAAACCATAGATCAAAACTTTTTTTTTTTTTTTAAAAAGGAATAAACGGGCCAAATGGATCGAATGAAATTGATTATTAGTTCAAAAATTGATTAGATTATCCTAAAAGCGAATAAAACTGATCAAATGAATTGGATGAAATTGAAAATTTATTTAAAAAAAAATTGACTTAATTATCCTAAAAAAAAAATAATGGATTGGATGGAATTGACGGTTTATTCAAAATTGACTGAATTATCCTAAAAGTAAATGAACGGATCAAATGGATTGAATGAAATTGAGGATTTATTCAAAAATTGGTTGGATTGTCCTAAAAAATGAATAAACTGGTAAAATTGATTGGATGAAACTGACGATTTATTCAAAATTGACTGAATTATCCTAAAATCGAATGAACAGATCAAATGCATTGAATGAAATTGAGGATTTATTCAAAAATTGGCTGGATCACCCTAAAAAGGGGTAAATTGATCAAATGAATTGAATGAAATTAATGATTTATTTCAAAATGAAATTGAATGAAAATGAAATTAAAAAAATGAGCAAAATTGTATGGATCGAATGATCTATAAAAAATCGATTCAATCATCTTAGATGTAAAAATGGAATGAATGAAATTGATGATTTATCAAAATCGATGGAATTGTCAGCTCATTGATAGTTTCAAAAAATTCATTGTGATTCATTAGTCTATGAGCCTTCGAAAATCAAGATTCGACCTTAACATACTTATCATCTCAACAATGAGGAAGTTGTGAATTTCTTCAACTTAATGTCCGTTACACAAGGAATTTTTACCAATTTTGATAAAATGGCCAAAAAGTGATTATTAAAGGCTCATATTCTAATGCGTAAAAACTGTTCCATCATTCTCAATGCCGTCACACGGAAGGGATCGAATCCTACCTTACCTTGTGCACTACCCCTTTGGATGGTACAAAAAATATAAACGTGTAAGTCTCATTGGATTACATATCCGAGACACAAAGCGGCTTATTCCTAACGCGGGATCCCCTATGCGGCATTCCCTCTAAAGTTAATGTATGATGCCAGTTTATTAAAGCGATTAAATATGCAATGAAATAATTGACATATGATCTAAAAGTACCCCATTTAAATGCCGGGGTAAGCCTAAAATGAAATGTATTCATGCTGCAAATGCGAAACATTGAATTTAAACGTGTCACATCAAATAGGGTAGGCTCCTAGAGAGTACCATGCCAGGACTCTTATTTTCTAGGACTTATGAATGCAATGAAGACACAAAAACCAAGAAAAGTTAGTTTAGACAGATAAATACACATAACACATTGTAGCAACGAAATCAACACAAGGAAATAAAGCAATAAAAAGAGGAAAGGGATTGGACCCCTCCCCTCGTGAATAGTGTCCCTAATAGGGTAAGGTCGACTCTACCCTAGGCAAGCTAAAATGGATGCATGAGGTTAGGGTTCACTAATGCATCTAGACTCGATAGGTTTTAGGTCCCCGAGCCTTCAGACTTGGAAACCAAGGGTCATCACTCCCAAGGTTCCTTGTCGGTGGCTCGAGCGATTCCCCAGACGTTGCTACGCACACGTCGTGTTACGGCTACCCGTCTGGGCGAATCTAAAAAGAATTCTCAACCTTCGACTAAAAACTAATAGGTCATCAACCTAAAGTTTAAAGCGGAAGATCGAGTGACCCCTCGGATCATGCTACGCACACGTCGTGATACGATCACATGTCCAAGTGGGTCGCCTAAAATCCTAATAGGGTGGAGTGGCGTGACAAGCCACTAAAAGAAAAATAAATAAGGAATAAAAAATAAAACGTATGCACGTATGCCAGTGCTCATTTTGGAGGGGAGGGATCGAGAACCAATGCGAAGCTCTAGGGTAAAATTCCCCACCCCCAAATGCAAAGCGCGATACATATAAGTAAATAAATAAAAGTAAATAAATAAATCATTCATCACATATACGAGGAACGATAAACGAATACGAGGGTGAAATGCAAAATATCCTAAAAGAGAAAAATGCAACCTAAAACATCCAAATATGATAAATATAAGGGTTAAAAAGAGAAAAGACGACTAAACCAAGTGCTTGGACTCTCTTACGTCCCCAGTGGAGTCGCCAAGTTGTCGCGCCCCATTTTTTCGCGATGGAAAAGAAAGTGTTTATAAAAAGGATGTGATTTATTAATAATAAATGAAAAAGGACCTAGAATGGGACTTAAAAGAATGCGACAATTTGGGTCCAAAATTTAGTCTAAAAGGGTTTTTAAGAAAAAATAGGAGTCGCCACTTGGTATGGAGTTTTGGTGTACCAAGTCACCCAAAAAAATAAAGTAAAACAAAATGAAACCCTTTTTGACAACTCCAGGTCTTTGAAAACAAGAGAAAATGGATTCGGGAGTCGCGGTTGAAGAAAGGGAAGGCAAAGGTTCGATTAACTCAAACCTAAGGCACCCTTTCAACCTAGTCTAAGCTAGTTGCGAGGTTTAGTCAAAATTTTCCTAATCTAACCTTTAATTTTATCACATTTTGGAGGTTTTCTACATGGATGCAAATCTTAAATTTATAAAAATACCGAAAGGAACAAAATGTTCATTCAAGGATTTAATTGAACCAATCGCATTAATTGCGAAGGCCAAAATGATTCCTTGAAAGTGTCACGAGTATGCAAATGATGAAATAAAAATAAAAAAAGAAATTAAATTATATACATATATATATGTGATCAAAGAAAAAGAGAATGCAACATAAAGGGTACGGGAGACAAAAACTCGTGACTTAGTTTTCTTATACAAGGATTAATGGGGTATTTGAACTAAAAAGTTATAATCACCCATTTCCCATGTTTGAAAAATAATTATCCTAACATGAACAAGCAAATGAACTAGCTTAAATGAGATGCAATTCTAAATGACATGATTAGTACCTATAGAGGGTAAGGGATAATATAATAGGAAATATCATGCAAATGAGAAAAGATCCTAAAAATGAAAATATGCATGAAAATGTAGTGAATAGCACACAAAGATGAATCTAGCGCAAGATAACCTAAAGGGTCTAGCGTTGGACTAACCCATTTCTAAAAATCCTTACTAGCGTTGGACTAGCAAGTAAGCGGAGGGAGAAACCACAACTAGCGCTGGACTAGTGTGGTGACGCCATGCATTGGCAATTCATAGTGAAGCAAATAAAGTATAAATTAAAACAAATAAACACATAAGAGCACGTAACACATAACACGTAAGCATAATATCTAGATGCCAAAATCCTAAGAAAAGCGGATAAAACACATAACACATAAGCCACATAAACACGCAACCTATCTATTACATCGGGGAGCGCCTAACTACAATCTAGGAGGGAAAAATATAATAAAACAAATCAAATTATCTTATCTATTACATTTTTGAGGTATTTAAATGCCTCTCGAATCATTAAAAAAAATTAACTAAAACATATATAAGAAAATTTGAATGAATATTTAAATCAAATAAATAAAGCATATAAAAATATATAAACACATAGGAACACATAGGAGCACATAAGAGCACGTAATTGACATTGAAATAATAAAATAGGAGTACCTCCCGTTTGAAGTGGTGACTAAGTGGAGTCAAATTATCCTATTTATACTCACAATGAACAAAAGAATCATGGCACCAATTTAATTGAAAAAATAATAATAATAAAAGTACTAAATTCACACTATAAATTTAAGAATATTTAAAAATTACAAGTTAAACATACTCAAAAGTAACATAATTAGCTATTAAAAAAAAGAAGCAATCATAATAAAGAGAGTCAAAATTCACTAGGGACTGAATTGCAAAAAATTGAAAACTTTTGGGGGACAAAAATTATATTTTCCAAAGTTCAGGGGTCAAAATTAAATGAAAGATAAAATTCAGGGACCAAAATGAAATTAATATAAGGACCTACATGAAAGAAATTTAAAATGTTCTGGGCTGAAGTGAAACTACTCAAAAGATCAGGGGCCAAAGTGAAAAATCGTAATCAGATCTTCTTAAGAAAACAGGCCACTGGGCCATTATTTTATTTCTTTGGGCCGGACACTACCTAAGCCCAACCGAAAGTCCAAACTAAAACACACAGGCCAGCCCGTCTTTTATCACTCAAACCCGACCAAAAGATATGGGCTCCAGTCTCTTAGCCCAACAGAAACCCAAGAGAAAAATAAACCAAAACCCATTTCCAAAACCCAACCAAAACTAACTCTTGGCCCATCAGAAAAATAAACATCAGCCCAATTTCCTTTTTCTTTTCTTTCCTTCTTTTCTTTCTTTTCTTTTCTTTCTTCTTCCTCACCGTTTCTTTATCTCCTTCTTCGGCCAGCTGAAGCTTACTTCAGTTGGCGGCCATGGTGGCCGCAGGTGGCCGCAGGTGGCGCCACCGCCTCCGGCGGCGGTCGCCGGCGGCTTCTCCGGTCGCCAAAATTTCTCAAAATGCACCTCCCCACTCCATTTTTCGCGTAGGTTCCATTTCCGGAGTTAATTTTTACAAAAGATAATCCGAAGGTGGCCGAAAGCAAAAAGTCAGTCCAGTTTTTTTATTTTTTAAAACACTATATCTTTCACCAAAAATCACAAAAATTATACCATAACACTCCTTGCAACTTCTACAATACAACTATAATCTTAATTTGACAAGAAAACAACATAAAATGGCCAAAATAAAGCAAAACAGCCCCCTAAAATTCTTTTTGGCATTTTTTCAAACTATTAACATGCATTCACAATAAACCTTTCCTTTTCCTAAATCCGGTTCATGCCATTTCCAATTTTTGAACAATCCAACAACAACAATGCAAAGCAGCAAAAACAGGAGAAAATAGGCAATTAAATATGAATTTAATGTGAAAAACAAAACGGAAAAAAAAAAGAAAAAAATACCTCTAGGATATTGCAGTCACTTGATTGAGCTTTGTGGTGGAATTCCTAAATTCCAATGGTCTGACCGCTAGTTCCCTTTCTTCTTTTATGGCTTTGTCTGTTGGGAGCAAAGAAAGGTCCGAGAGATGTATTGGCTTGGAGTGTTTTTGTTGAGAGCAAAAGAAAAGGCCGAGAGAGTGTCCCTTCTTTTTTTTTCTTCCTTCTGCCGTTTTTTTTCCAGAGAGAGCCGAGAGAGTCAGGAGATGTATCTTTTTTTGAGCCAAAAGTGGAGTTTGAGTGTTAAATCCACCAAAATGATTTTCTCCATCTCATGAAAAGAAAGGTGCCTGGAGATTTTGAGTGCAAAAATGGATCAATAGTGCATTTGGTGAAAGAGCAATAATTAGGAGAAGATTTTTGATTTTCTTGATTTTCTCTCTTCTTTTTTTTGATTTTATTTATTTTATTTATTATTATTTTTTTTAAAACAAACCTGCAAAAAATGAGAAAAATACACATTAAAATATAAGAAAGTAAATAACACATCAAATAGAAAAATCTTGAGAAAATATTAAAATTTGATAAAAATTTGGTGTCTACAGCTTGCCCCTCTTTGTCTAGAGTTTCAAAGAAACTCAAGACAAAGACGTAGACACCAAATTGCTTACCTGTCTCTTGTAGCTGCACCTGAACTAAAATAAACAAGCCAACACTTGGCTGAAATTATTGGACAAAATGATGCAATAACATTGCAGCAAATGTGACTGAACCCATGTAGAGTTGCCTACGTATCCCACCATGGGAATCAGGTCAAATGTAGTTCGAATGCAAGTGAACCACAATGAAACAAGTGCATTGACCAACTGTGGTCTTTGCAAAGTCGAAAAAGTCTGAGCTCTCAGAACTTCTAAACATGAAACACCAAATGAATGAGAAAGCACAACAATTATTGGTCAAAACAGTCAAGAAAAGTAACTTGTCATGAATGGGAGATAGAAGGGTGCGCGGTGGACGCTGAGACTCACCAACATGAATTTAAATTATCAAGAAGGAGAGGTAGAAGGGTGCGCGGTGGACGCTGAGACTCACCAACATGAATTTAAATTGTCAAGAAAGGGAGGTAGAAGGGTGCGCGGTGGACGCTGAGACTCACCAATAAGAAATTAAATTGATGCGCGGAGGGACGCGATTACGCTCCAACAGGAAATTAAATTGTCAAGAATGAGAGATAGAAGGGTGCGCGGTGGACGCTGAGACTCACCAACAGGAAATTAAATTGATCAAGAATGGGAGGTAGAAGGGTGCGCGGTGGACGCTGAGACTCACCAACAGGAAATTAAATTGATCAAGAATGGGAGGTAGAAGGGTGCGCGGTGGACGCTGAGACTCACCAACAGGAAATTAAATTGATGCGCGGAGGGACGCGATTACGCTCCAACAGGAATTTAAATTTGTCAAGAAATGGGAGGTAGAAGGGTGCGCGGTGGACGCTGAGACTCACCAACAGGAAATTAAATTGATCAAGAATGGGAGGTAGAAGGGTGCGCGGTGGACGCTGAGACTCACCAACAGGAAATTAAATTGATGCGCGGAGGGACGCGATTACGCTCCAACAGGAATTTAAATTTGTCAAGAATGGGAGGTAGAAGGGTGCGCGGTGGACGCTGAGACTCACCAACAGGAAATTAAATTGATCAAGAATGGGAGGTAGAAGGGTGCGTGGTGGACGCTGAGACTCACCAACAGGAAATTAAATTGATGCGCGGAGGGACGCGATTACGCTCCAACAGGAATTTAAATTTGTTTTTCTTGATTGATTGATTTTTTTTTTTTTTTTTTTTTTTTTTTGGAAAGGTCCAAAGTGACGAATTTTAAAACTAGAAGGATACCAATGACAATTCTCCCTTCATGAGATTCGAGAGGTACATACATATGTCACTATCCTCTCGATTTTAAAAAACTCTTTTTCTTTTTGCACTTTTTTTTCTTTCACAAAACCGATTTAGAACGCATTACCAAAATTGGAGCTCACTCCTTTTGCTATTTGCTCCAGCGTAAATCATGTTTAACAAAAACCACATTTTTCATGCTTTCGAAAAGGTAGAAAAAGTGATCACATAATGCCACCACCCATGTGATCCCTTGTGATTCCTTTGGCCTTGAGAACCATGCAAGCATGATCTTTTGATATCAAAATTGCTCCCCAAGAATTGTGCTGCAACTTGTGTTGAATCTTCTCAATTTTTTAGCATCAGTCAGTTATACTTCCCTTTGTATCACAAATCAACTCTTTCTAATAACCAGATCTGAAGGACTGCCCGTTTCAAGTTTCAACACTCTGCTCTTCATTCATGATCTCTTGTGCTCCAAAACCTTACATTGATGACCTTAACATTTCGGATTTTCCCTAAGGTCACCCCCATTTTCTTTTCCTTTTTCTATTTCTTCTTTTTTTCTTTTTCTTCTTTTTTTTTCTCTTTTTTTTTTCATTTTTGAAAAGACACCCATTCGGGTTTTCACTCAATGAACAAATCTTGTTAACAACCTTTATCAACTCAGAAATATATTTAAAGAATGATGGCATTAGTGCGATAATCCTTCCCATGCAAAATTGGTGAAGGTGTATTGACATTATTTGTCATTTGATTAAGTGATTTTTATCAGAAATGCCACTAAAGCGGAGGTCGAGACTTTTCATAATTTTTGTGATGGGCTCAGATGGGGTGGAGAAATATTAAAGGTTGAAAGCAAAATCTTCAAAAAGGTTTCAAAACCCTAAGATCACGTTCTATCAATATTTGCTCCAGTATGAGGGTATTAATACTGAAAAAAATTGCCCCAGTTTGGCTTTTGAATCCTTTTTTTCTTTTTTTCTTTTTTTTTTTTTTTGGAATAACAGGAGATAAAAATTTACCCCAGTGTGAGGTTTGCAATCTTTATGAGGGCTATCAAATAAAGGGTTAAATTATTCTGGAGGTTCAATGGGGAAAACTAGGGATAAGATGTTTAAAGAGAAAAGAAAAAGGCTCGCCTTTGATCCGCCATAGATGGTATTTCAAAACGAAAAATCACATAATCAGATAAAAAAAAAATTTATTACACATGTCTGAATTGATTGGCAAAGGAAAGACCTGTCCATCAAGTTCTGTACGAATGGACGTTCTTCCGGATAGCACTCTTTGAACAATAAATGACTCTTGCCAAGTTGGAACAAACTTTTCTTTAACCTCCTCTTGAATCGGAAGAATTTACTTCAAAACCTTATCCCTCACTTCAAATAAGCGAGATTTGTCTTTCTTGCCATAACTAACGAACCATCCTTTGATGATAGCATTGTCCATGACAAACATTCAACTTCTTTTTCATCAATTAGAGACAGCAACTCATTGTGCTCCTTAATCCATTCGATTTCTTCTGCCTGAGCCTTTGTCAAAATGTGCAAGGACGGAATCTCGGTTTTGGCATGTATTACCACTTCCATTACAGTATAAGAGGGCAAGGTGTTACCCCAACTTAGAAATGTAATCTCCAATGAAATGCTCCCAGAATTCAATTGCAAAATTTGCAAAATCGAAGGGAAAACTCTCTTTTTCTTTTTCTTTTTTTTTCAATCCCCTTTTTTTTCTCTTTTTTTTCGTTTTTTTTCTTTTTTTTCATTTTTTTCCTCCTTTTTTTTTTACTATTCTCTCTTTTTTTTTTCTCTCATTCCCCCTTTCTTTTATTTTCTCTTTTCTTTTTCTCTTTTTTTTATTCCCTTTTTTTCTTTTCTCTTTTTTTTTTCAAGTTGGCTGCTGAAGTATGGACTCCTTTTGAGCAAATAGCCGACCCTCCACTTTGCAATGTAGCATTATTGCTCCATTTTTATTCGTGATTAATCTCCAAATTTGCAAGTTTTGAATTGCACTTTTCCCTCGATCTCAACCATAAACACCTGCATAAGGGGAATTTTTCAATTTATTATTATTATTATTATTTATTTTTTTTGAGCAATGATGTAACAATTAAGATTCATGCAAAGTATTGACCTATCAAGATTTTAAAAATATACACTTGATCTTGGACATACCCTACAAATATATTATAAAATTTTTGCCTCAATTTGAACTTATTTGGTGAAATCTCACAGATATTACAAAAAAAAATTGCCCCGATTTGGGCTTATTTTAGTTGCAAAATAATCACATACAATGTGAATAGAAACTACATTTTTCAAATGAAGGATTTAAATATCATATCCAAACTCATGTAGAAGATTCCATGATAAATCCCTCAAAATAAGACCAAATTGAAAAAGATCTCTTCCTTGTTTTGGGATTGGTGTTGAGGGAAAAGGATCACTTTTCTTATAACTCATCTTTTAGGACCAATCAAATGGATATTATTCAGGATTTTGAGATGGCTCAGGGGAATGGTATGTCAGGATCTGTCTTTTTTTTTTTGTGTGCCCAAATTGTATCCAACACATTCAATATCACATCTTGGTGAAAGCAAATAGCTTATCACTCTTATTTTTTGAGAAAACTCAGTCAACATATAAGCTGTATAGACTTGTAATATATGGATAGAAACGATAGCTAAACATATGAAAACAAGTTATGACCTTATGATCACGAGTGATTGGTAGGTTCCTTAGAGGCAAGATTTTCACTTCAAATTGTCATGAAAGATAAGTCAGCGATGGACTTTATGAGCTTGTAATGTGGCTTGACAACGATAGCTAAAATTTTCAAGGACAACGCACTTAAAATCGCATTCCTTCCCAAAATTGCCCCAGTTTTGGACTCAGATCCTAGGACCCTATTTTGACTTTTTTTTTTTTAATCACTAGAGGGAATTCAGCATTGGATGCCTTTCCCTTTCATCATTTTTCATTTTTTTCATTTTTCTTCTCTCTCTTTTTTTTCTACATTTTTTTTTTTTTACAATACTGATATCCCAATGTCAATGATAGAATTGAAACTCCCTAATTTTTAGAGTATAGAACGCCTCTCTATCTTTCCAAAATTGAAGATTAAAATATCAATGGTAGATTCAAATTCCCCCAACTTGTAATTTTTTCTTTTTTTTTCACTCTTTTTCTTTATTTGATGTCCCTTTCAAAAATTTTGAGCATCTTTGCCATTTTTTTTTCAATTCTCAAATCTCCTTCCCCAGTATGGAGTGCGATCATATGTGCTTTTGAAATGAACCACCAATTTAAGTTCAAATAAGGATGCAAAGGATAAAAAGTGTTTAGATGGTAGAAACGACGCCCAAAGCATCATTCTTATTTCTCATGACAGCCAAAGTAAAGAATAGCCCGTTGGAAGAATCCATTCCCTTTTGACATTTGAAAATTTTTCCATGAAGAGTCATGATCATTGAGGCTTTTATTTGAAATGAAATTCCATTTTTTTAGAGTCTCAAATGGGAAAAACAATGATAAAATCTGTATAGATAGAGAAACGAAAGCCTAAAGTATCATTCCAAATTTTCAAAACAAATAAGTAATGTACATTTTTGCTTTCACTCAGATGTGAATTAAATCTGGTTAGACATACTGGACATTTTCACAGTAAAAGTTGTCTCACTTTGAAGCTAGTCAACCAATGCGACTGACCTTGGAGGTTCAATAGAAGTGGACAAAAAATGAAAAAGAAAAGTGTCGGGGTTGATATTTTATGAGAAACTGTCAAATTTGAATGACCCCTTTTATTTTCGGCTACTGTCATTGAATAGTTTAGACCACAAATTTAGTGTATACAACAATTTTTGGGAGTTGGACATACACTCATGAATTTTCAAGAGGTCAAAAAATCTTAATTTAATTTTATTTCTTAGAATTCATCATGAAATCTCTCAATGAGCAAATAAAGAATGAATATATACAAAACAATAATTGTCTAAATAAAAACTTTATTATTCAAATAAAATTTTTTTTACTCAAATATAATACATATGAGAAACTAAAAATCTCAAAAGAATATACTTTCAAATATATACACTTTCTCTTTCTATCTTTTGAGACAAAATGTATTAGAAACAATGAATCAAGAGATTTTTGAGATGCTTTACACTAGCACTTCCAAATGGATTTTTCATTCATTTTTTTTTTATATTGTAGGATTTGTCCAAAATTAAGTAACACTTGTAATTTTCAAAATTTATCAGATCAAAATTATTATCAGATATAAGAAAAATATTTTTTTACCATGTTAAAACAACTTTTATAAATGCAGGGGAGGGGGGAAAATTAAAAGAAAAATACCCAGAATTAGTAATCAAAACTGTAAAATTGGTATGCATGTCCTATGAGAGAGCCCTTTTATGCCAAGGGTTGGCCTAGTATGAAAAAAAAATGCAATCCTCTGGAGTAGGCACCATACAATACCTGATGGATCCGATCGACTTGTTGAGATTCAATAAAAGACAATTTTGAAAAAACTGGATAATTAGAGTGACAAAAGTCAATTTGTCCTAACAAAATGAGGACAAAGTCCGAATGGGTTGAATGCTTTGATTGACATATAAAGTGATATTAAAAAATCAATTTAGTGTGAAAAAACTTATTTTTGAAAGGAATGAAATGTCTCGACTAGTTTCTTCGGTGAACCATAGATCGAAACTTTAAAAGAGAATAAATGGGTTAAATGAATCGAATGAAATTGATGGTTAGTTCAAAAATTGACTGGATTATCCTGAAAGTGAATAAAACTGATCCAATGGATTGGATGAAATTGAGAATTTATTCAAAAAAAAAATAAAGTTGACTAAATGAATATGAATTGAATGGAATTGATGATTTATTCAAAATTGATTGTATTGTCCTAAAAATGAGTAACTTGGTCAAATGAATTAGATAGAATTGACAGTTTATTCAAAAATTGACCGAATTGTCCTAAAAAAGAATAACGAATTGTATGGAATTAATGATTTATTCAAAATTGGCTGAATTATCCTAAAAGTGAATGAACGGATCAAATGGATTGAATGAAATTGAGGATTTATTCAAAAATTGGCTGGACCATCCTAAAAAGGGGTAAATTGATCAAATGAATTGAATGAAATTAATGATTTATTTCAAAATTGACTAGACTGTCCTAAAAATGAATGACTGGATTGACAAAATGAATTGGATGAAATTGATGAATAAATTGGTCAAATGGTTTGAATGGAATTAATGATTTATTCAAAATTGATGGAATTGTCTGCCCATTAGTAGTTTCAAAAAATTCATTGTGATTCATTAGTCTATGAGCTTTCGGAAATCAAGATTTGGCCTTAACATACTTATCATTTCAACAATGAGAAATTTATGAATTTCTTCAACTTAATGTCCTTTACGCAAGGGATTTTTACCAATTCTGATAAAATAGCCAAAAAGTGATTATTAAAGGCTTATATTCTAATGCGTAAAAACTGTTCCATTATTCTCAATGCCGTCACATGGAAGGGATCGAATCCTACCTTACCTTGTGCACTACCCCTTTGGATAGTACAAAAATTATAAACGTGCAAGTCTCATTGGATTATATATCCGAAACAAAATGTGGCTTATTCCTAACGCGGGATCCCCTATGCGGCATTCCCTCTAAAATTGATGTATGATGCCAGTTTATTAAAGCGGTTAAATATGCAATGAAATAATTGACATATAATCTAAAAGTGCCCCATTTAAATGTCGGGGTAAGCCTAAAATGATGTGCAATACATATATGTATGTAATTAACTAAAATTTAAACATGCTTGATATAGAATGCGATCTTATCCTAAACGAGTACCATGCCAGGCCTTATTTCTAAAGTTCGTGTATTCAGAAAAAGAGAAAACAAGAAGATGTTAGCTCAACAAGTAACACATAACACGTTGAGATAATAAATGATACAAGAATGAAAAGCAAAGAGAAAGGGGTGAAATCCCTCCCCTCGTGTCTAGTGTTACTAATTGGGTAAGATTGACTCTATCTTAGGTAATTTCTAATATGGATGCATGAGGTTTGGCTTACTAATACATCTAGACTCGATAAGGTTTCAGGCTCCCAAGCCTTCAGACCAAAAGGTTAAGGGTCATCAATCCCAAAACCTTCGGTCGGTGGCTTGAGTGATCCCTTAGACATCGCTATGGGCGCAGAGCACACCATCCGCCTACCTAAGGAAAACGATCCTAATCCTACAAGGAGATGTGGGATGGCGCCCACGAGAAAAAATAAAAAATAGGGTAAAAATAATGCATGCACGTATGATGTGCTTCCTTTTGAGGGGAGAGATTATAATTAAAACATGCGTGAATGCTCTAAAGTGGTATTTCCCTCCACCCAAGATGCAAGCGCGATACAAGTATATATAAACATAAATAAATGAAAGTAAATAAACAAATTATCGCATACACGAATATCAAGAGACGGTCGCGTGTGTGAAATGCAAAATATCCTAAAAAAGAAAAATACAACCTAAAACATCCAAATATGATAAATAAAAGGGTTAGAAAGAGAAAAGACAACTAAACCAAGTGCTTGGACTCTCTAGCTTCCCCAGTGGAGTCATCAAGTTGTCGCGCCCCATTTTTCGCGATGAAAAAATAAATAAAAGGGTGTTTATAAAAAGATGTGATTTATTAATAATAAATGAAAAAGGACCTAGAATGGGACTTAAAAAGAATGCGACAATTTGGGTCCAAAATTTAGTCTAAAAGGGTTTTTTAAAAAAATAGGAGTCGCCACTTGGTATGCAATAAAATTTTGGTGTACCAAGTCACCCAAAAAAAATAAAGTAAAATAAAATAAAACCCTTTTTGACAACTCCAGGTATTTGAAAACAAGAGAAAATGGATTCGGGAGTCACGATTGAAGAAAGGGAAGGCAAAGGTTCAATTAACTCAAACCTATGGCACCCTTTCAACCTAGTCTAAGCTAGTTGCGAGGTTTAGTCAAAATTTTCCTAATCTAACCCTTAATTTTATCA
>NW_020862624.1:0-32965 GCF_003713205.1 Coffea eugenioides | reverse complement strand
TGTTGACGGAGTGTCAACAGGCGTTCAAGTTCGGGGAATTGAACTGGCTTTGGAGCCACCCGTATCCTACCATTGTGATGTTACTTTTGTCATTGATGTGAAATATCCTGATTTACTTGTTTAATTATGTGAGTTTACTTTTTTCCCCCCTGATTACTCACTAAGCATATAGCTTACCCCTTTCCATTTGTTTTCCTTAGGAGGGGGCCGACGTGGGGCTCGCTCGGGAAGGTGTTTAGTGTTTTAATTATAGACGAGTTAAACTTGTACTGGTTATAAGTTGACAAGTAAGATGTATATAGTTGTCGTGATGGTTATAGTTATCAGCTTTTCTAAGGTTTACTTTCCGGTACTCGTGGTATGCATGACTTGATGTACTAGGTTGTGCAACTTTTGAAGATGTAATCGTTCAGACAGAATCTTCTTTTGGCGTGAATCTATTGTCTAGTTTTATGAGTGAGTGAGTCCCGGCGAGAGTTGGGCAGGCGACCCGCCGAACCCTGGGGTACGCCCTAGGGAGAAGTGGGGCCGTCACAACTTCATCCCGTCATCATTAGATATTGCGTCAATCCCACTAACATTTTTTTTTAAGTTTGCAGCGAAATAACATGTAAGTATTTTGGTGTCTACTTCTTTGTCTCGAGTTTCTTCGTAACTCAGACAAAAATGGGCAAACTGTAGACACTAAATTTTTATTTACCTATTATTTTTACTTATTAATCTCATGATTTTATTTTATACATTTTATAGCATTTTTTATACCAAAATTTTAATTTAGCATTATTATTATATTATTTTATGTTATTTTATTTTAATGACAATTATTTTTCATTTTCGCTCATTAGTCTCTTAATTTTTATTAAAATTTATTGGAAAAAGAAATTGTTCACAAAAATATGCTTTATTTCTTTTATGAAAGTTTACTGTTTATTAAGTGAAAATTTGGAAAACCATCAATCAAAATCTACAAATTTTTAGCATTTTATTTGTTTTGATTTATCTTGTTTTATTTTATTTTTTGTTAAAATTGCTTCATTATTTGTTAAGATAAAAAAAAAGGGAGGAAGCAGCTCTGAAGTAAAAAACATTTTCATGCGCGGAAGTAAAAAAATGCAGCTCGGTTCCATCCCATTTCCCCCAATTTTCTCCCATCATTTTTCCTTGCCATTGGATAATGCTAAATCCATTCCACCTGGCTCTCATCTACAACCCAAGAAGAATTTGGAAGTTGGAACAAATCTGATGGCTGAGGGAGAGGCGGTGAGATGAGGTTGTTTATAAACCATTAAGATGAGGTTTAAGGGTTTGGATCGGATAAAAGGAAAGCTAAGGGTTCAGGTGGAAGGGGGTGACGGCTGAAAGGGGGTTTTAGAGAGAATCTGGTGAGGGCTGATGAAGAGAAAGGAGAGCAGCAGCTGGAAAGAAAAAAAGGAGAACGAGAGGGAGAGCAAGAAACAGGGGAGAAACAAGGATTGAGAAAGAGTGAAAGAGAGAGCGAGAGAGAGCCTGAGGGTTGAGAGGGAAAAAGACAGAAAGAACCTGAAAGCAGAGAAAAGAAACCGAGAGCGCTACAGGTGAAGAGAAAAATAAGAAAGAAAGCTTTTTGCTTCATTTCGGGCACTCCAGATTATTGTGTCCAGTTTCCTTGCGTCAATTCAGCACATTTGACTGGTTATAGGTAACAATCATCTTCCTTTAGTTGGTTTAACACTTCGTATGAGATTTTAGGAATCATCCGCATGAATGGGTTTCTTTTTGCATATTTTCTGTTCGTATGATTGTTGATGTTAAAAGAAATGGGCTTTCAATGATTTGATTTTGCCAAAGCTTTAGACTTGTTTGGCATTTGGTAGAAAGGTGTTAACTTGGACAAACCCATTCACCAGAAAACTGGTTTTGTTTATCTGTCATTTCCAATCTTGGAAGCTTCAAGATGGCCGAAATTGTAGGTATGTTTGGGAGGTTGTTGTGCTGTTGTGTGGATACGTTTGGGGGGGATGTTTTTGTGCTGTTGATAGACTTAGTGTTGGACCTGTGATACCCCGAAAATTAGGAGGTTGTTTGTAAAGAAAATACTAAAGTGTATTTCTTTGGGTTTGATTTAAAACCTTATTTTGTTTTAAAAGACTAGAAACCCTAAAATTTTAATCAAAAACCCTAATTTACTTGTGACTAACCGGTTTTCTTAAATCACTCATATTTTAATTGAAACCCTAATTTTAATCACTGGAATTGTAAAATTCCTCACGTTTTTCTTAAAAATGCCTTTCATTTGGAAATTATTCATTTATTATGGCCCTAATACCCAATCATTCCTCAATAGGTGCAAATGAACCTAGGAAGTAGGGTTTCACTTTTCGTTTCCAAGTTAAGAGCGAATTAGGGTTTCACGTTTTCCCGTAGTATGATTATTCGGTACGGAGTGAGGATCATATTTGATAGGTAAAAGTGACTTTTGGATGAGGGAATACTATATGACTAGAAGTGATAATAATAAGTTAGTGATTATAAGCTAAAAATCCTAGTATACGCGATTTAAGAGAAATCGCGTCAAACCAACGGGTATCGATCACTACCGATTGAACCCACCACTTGACCACCACTTCCTTACCACCACATACCCCTGATATTTTTGCAAAATATCCCCCCTCATACTCATCCATATGGCCAAAAATGCAAGGGAAAGAAAGAGAAATTTGCATGGCTTTGGTGGTGACAAGTGTCACCACCCTATGGCTCTTTGATTAATTATTTTTCCTTGTTCTTTGATCCTTCATTTCAGCTTATTTCCTTCATTCTTTCTGTCTTTTGGCCGAGCAAGAGAGAGAGAGAGAGAGCAAGAGAGAAAAATCTTCAATCCATCTTGAATCCAACCATTTGAGTGCAACCAAGAAAAACTAAACCGATTAACTTGTGAGTTGTGAACTTGGGAAGCTAAGGGAACCAAAAATTTCAAGAGGAGGTGAAGTATTACTCTTGCAAGCCCTTTTGTTGAGGTATAAGGTCTGACTCATGGCTTTGGTTCTTTTATTTTTGTTTTAAGTTGTTATATAACTCATGTTTTGGTTAGATTAGTAGCTATACAAGTTGTTGTGATGATTTTGGGGTGATGTATGTAAGCTAGGTTTTGACTGATTTCCTTCTTATACTTGTTGTAGGAGTGGTATATGATGTATATAGGCTTGTATAAGAGGTTGTGGTAGTGATTGAATCAAGAAAATGAAGAGATTGCCCTTGAAATCCCAAAATTTCAGATTTCTGGAATTGTATGCTTCAGTTCTGTCCGGTTTCATTGCCCTATGTTAGAGGCCGAATTAGGCTTGGCACAAAACATAAAAGTTGTAGAGAATGATATTTTAGAGATGCCTGCAAAATTCAGCTCAATCTGAGCAACATAGCCTGTGAAAAGACTGAAATACCCCTGCTGCCCTGTTTCCATCCGAACATGCTAATCAGCTTTTGTAATTGGTTGTTTTGACCAGGAATACTACTAATTTGGTTGTCAATGTCTTTTTAAGACTTATAGTCTTGTATCTTAGCTTTCAAATGGCTTTGGAATCACTTGAATTGGAGTTGTATGTGCTGAGATATGATTGAATGAATCCGGACTGCTAGTTGAGCTGCGAACTGGAACAATTGGGGTTATTTTAGTAAATTTGACCTAGATACATTGCAAAATGGACTGAGTGGCCTTCTTCAACATTTTAACCCTTTCTCTTAGCTTCGAAACGGTGTACATTACATCTCAATCCGACTAGTGTAGCTTCAGTTGTGATAGTTCTGCTAAGCAACAACAAATCTGCCTTTAGTTTTCCAACCTAAACGTCATTTCCGCACATGTCCTAGCTTGATTTGGTAATCATAAGACATTGAGCCTATTGAGTGGCTATTTATATTGTGTGTAATGTTGGGATTGATTGAGAAAAATAATGAGGCCATAAATGGCTGGGAAATAGGTAAATACAAAGGGCGTGCTGCCCAAATTTTCGCTCGAGGGCTAAGTTTCTATGTAACAGCCCCACTTTCCCCTAAGGCGAACCAAAGGGGTTAGCGGGCTGCCTGCCCAGCTCTAGCCAGGACTACGGACCAGTTCACGTCGATCTAATACGTTCCGGAACATACCCACGTGCGTAAACAAGTCAAAATCACAAAATAAAAAAAATGAAAAATCGAATCCGATGATGAACAGTACCGGCCATGTCCGAATCCGGATACTAGGCCGGGAGTAGCCAAATTTTTCTTTTGCCGTTTGAAATACAAGTTAATCAGAAATCCAACCAAATGTCAACCAACCATTAATACATTGCAATTCAACATTTACAACCAATTTGGCATGCCAAAAGCTATTCATCATGGATACACATGTTCGGTTTGCCAATCAAAAGATGAACCCAATACACATTAGGGTTTCATGCAAAGAGCTATTCAACATAGACATATACATGGCTCAATTTGGCAACCAACAAGTATGATCTTCCAAAAATGATCATTTTCCTGTAAGGAAAACAAATGGAACAAAGTGAGCTAAAGCCCAGTGAGCAACTATCACATAAGCAACAAAGATCACTTAAGCATAACCGTTCATTTCAAGTATCCAAATAGGAAGCAAAACAAATCGGTAAAAGGATACGGACGGCTCTCAAGAGCCCATTTCCACGCTTACATTCTTGATCCATTCTCATTGACTCTCCGTCAACGTTTATGAGTACCAACCGTAGAACCCACTTCACTCCCATCCCTTCCACCAAACATACCCCAACCGGGCCCGCACTCCAATCAGTAGCTTTTGGTAATACTCGAGTATACCGGAACCAAGAGTCTCATCACTACAAGATTCCCCAGTACAGTCCCCGTGGCATGTCAATTTTCACGACCAAGCCCTCGCCGGCTCGATTCAATTGACTACCTACGGGGTTGAGCTCAGTAATACAGTAAGGCCGTTGGATATTCGTCCAAACGACACCAAATCAGTTTTCCATGAATGGAATTCAATATCTCATATAGCAAGTGCAGTATTTCAGTAAAACGGTAATCAGTCATTAACGGTATCACAAGGGGTGAGGGCGGTCAAGTACACCCTCACCTCAATCAATTCCAATAGCCAAATAAGCCTTCAAGGCATCAAAATCACATATAGCAAAGCCACATTGTAACATTCAAGTGAGTAGTATACTCACCACTCACGTAGGTGAGGTTTCATGCACCGTCGTCCAAAGTACGTCGTGCACTAACGTCACGCCCTAGAACACGTAAACAAATACCATAAGACTCGATAACGAGTCATAAAGCCATGCCAATCGCAACCCCAAAAGGGTTTCATATGCATCAACAAGTAGCATAGATAACCAGAAATTCCAGCAATGCACTCACGTGACCTTAACAAAAAAACAGTTTTCGTCCTCCTTTTGCGGTAATGGCACAAAATGCTCTACGCTTATCGGATGAGGGTGTAAGACCCACCATCTCGAAGCTAAAAGACAGGGCTACAACAATGTAGAAGGACACTCAGTCCAAATCCTAGCACAACTAGGTCAAATATGCAGAATACCAAACCAGAACCGTAATTGCAGGTTTGCAAATCACACTATGCTGTAATCAGTCCAACTCAGTCTATACAGGTCTAAATGCATTGATTCCAAAGGCATACGGTAGCTAAAACATCAAGCTACATTTCATCAGAAGACACCAACATCCAAGTCCAAAGCAATTCCAGTCAAAACAGACGATTACAATCGCAGTTCGCACATTCTGATCACCCAGAACAGCAACAGTAAAAACGACATATCTCACTCTACACTACTCCAAATGACCTGAAATTTTACAGAAATCTCAAAAACATCAATACCTACAACTTTCATGTTTTAAGAAAAGGCCAATTCGGCCTCTAACCATATTATCCAAAACCGGACAGAAAAGGGGGTTATGAAACCCTAACTTTTCACATTTCAATCCAAACCCAAAATTGGTTGCAATTTCCTATCAATTACATCCACTAGAGTCATAACCCCTCATTACAAACCATCACAAATAACCACAACCTCATGATCACATTAAACCAAAAAATTCATCAATAAAATAAAAACTTCACCATATCATCCAAAAGCAAGAAATAACTCACAAATTTCAGCACTATAGCCACCATTAGGCATAAATTAAACATCATTAAGTCTAGGAGGAAGTGTAATCACCACTTACCTAGAAAACAAGAGAAGAGGAGTTGTAGACCACCTTAGCTTCTCCAAAAAAACTTCACCAAAACAATCACTAGCACCTAATGGAAGACTTTTATGGAGTAGAAACTAGTTGATGCAATTGGTTTGGAAGATTGAGCTAAATGGAAGCTTGAAAATTGAAGAAATCTTCTTCCTTCTTGAGCTTAAGAGAGTCGGCCACCAAGGAGTGAAAAATGGTGATTTTTAGCCAATTTTTGAGATATTTAACTTAAGGGGTAAAAAGTCAAAAAGTCCAACCAATGAAAAAGTGCCACTTGGCACTCTATTAAATGCATTTCTATCCTTTAAGTCTCTCTCACATCAATCAAATCACCTCCTCTACTTATCTCTTAACACCCGAAAAATTTTACACAGTATCCGAAACTTAACCTTATTGGCCGAATTTTTTCCGAACTTTTCGCACTAGTGGGCCCACGTCCATAATCTATCCGTAATTTTTCAAAAACTACCCAATGCTAGAAAAATCATCTAAAAACTATACTTACTCATAAAATCCACCAAGAACATTTTCCTAAGCCAGAAATTGCAGAAAACATGCCATTAAAGGGGAAAAACCCTAGGAAAAACATTAAGGGAAAATACGGGTTCTCACACTCTCTCCCCCTTAAAGGAATGTCGTCCTCGACATTCTAACTCCTATATAAAGCCGGTCAAGATATCGCTCAGAAACCAATCAAGCAGTAGAATTCCATCTACTCCAACTCGTATTCACCAGGTCCAATTTGTTTTTCCCATAGTCAGTCAAATACTAAGAAACATTCTAATCTTACTTATCACATTTCATGATCTTGTAAATCACTTACCAAATTCAAGTACTAAGTATCACGCCAATCCAACTTATCAAATAGTCATGGTCCAGTGGTCCAGTAGGGAGTTAATCGCGTAACCAGATAAAACAGGCAAAAGGCTTGAAATCGGACGTAATGTCCCAGATATTTGGAAGACATTCAGGGTATAGCGAAGCTTCAAATTAAAATTCATCCCTGGTGGTGCTGGACAACACAACAAGCTAGCACAACGGCGAAACTTCGCCAGAGAGCCTCCGTTCAAGTATTTCATCCCTGGTGGTGCTGGACAACACAACAGGCATGCCTCGCCAGAAGAATGGCGGTGCTGGACAACACAACAGGCAATGCCCCACCAAAGAGGTTCAGTTCAACCGCTACAGAAAAGTAGTAGCCGGTCTACAACCACATGAGTACGAAGAAGTTCAAGAGTAGGGTCAAATATTACAAGTTCAAGGAGCATGAACACAAATAAGAGTACAAGTTCAAGTTCAAGGATCATGAGTACAGGTAAGAACACACTGGCCTAACCTCTGTCCAGCAATTCACATTCGTAAATAGTCATAAAATTCAAGTCCACCTACAGGTCACATACCATATATTCAGTGAAATTAGGTCCATTAAGAGTACGTATGAACACACTCGCCTAACAGGGTCACGTCTCAAGGAAGTTCAGTCTAGTCGGTCTCAGGCAGCTCAAGATCAATCTCAGGTAGTTCGAGGTCAGTCCCAAGTAGTTCAAGTAGAGCAAATTCCAACACTTACCAATCAGGTGGTGCAAAAGTCTATAGATCCACACCTATCGTGTGCGTAATACTCCAACTAGAAACAAAATAAAAACACAAAACAAATACACGAAAAGCACGCAAAAGCGTAGGTACCAAAAGATACGACTCGAATATATACATTTATTTACAAAACCACACCAAAAGATATACAAAGTACCCGACCTCCAGTCGGTACAAAACCCATTATACACACGAGCACTCCGGCTCCAAAAAGCTAGTCAGTCCACCAAATAACCAAAGAAATTAGCCATGCCAGTCCTAGCAAAAGTAATCTACCAGCTACTCATAATACAAAAGCAACCCTAATCACCTCCCCTAGGGCCCCGGTTCCCAACGGAACCTAAAGTATCTATCTCGCCTATCTGCTCTGGACCAGCAGCTCGTGGTGGTGCCTCCGCGGCCATGTCTAGTAAAACCCCACAGTCAAACGTAATACTCCGGGCCCTCTCCCTAAGCTGCATCCTCATAGCGAAGAGGTGCTGGTGTGTGTGTCGAAGATCCCGCTCCAGGTCCCTAACGCGCAACGCCTGCCAACGGCTAAACTCTCTAGCCTCCTCCAGCTGCGCCCTCAAAGTCTCAACTGTCCTGCCTAGGTGATAACGCTCGTCATCCATCGCTAAAACAACCTCGTCAGGATAGCCATAGGTATACCAGCACTCACAGGGTCGGCGCGACACCTGTCCAAAAGGGGAATACAAACTATAAGGCTCCCCAAGCCTCCTCCGATATCGGATCGCCCGCTTACGCAGCACCCGGTCCTCTGGGCCCCTCGCACTCGGAGGTCTCGGTCCCGGTCCCATGCCGCTAGAACTGCCCGGATCCATACCTACAAACATTAATTCGTTAGTTAACTGACATTTCAACTTAAAATATATCATTCATCTTAAAGAGAATAATGTATTCCTAAGGCCTATCACGTATGTCCCACAATTGCCCAAGTCCTCTAACCTAGGCGCTCTTATTTCGTTCGTATCCGGGCCCAAGAATCCCATCCAAGATAATTCACAACTCGAGCCGGCCGGTCCCAAGCGTAAATCATCCTTATTAAAGATTCCTACCCGACATACATACTTAACTTCCTCAAGTCCCATGATAATGATTCATACACTTATCACATGCCCGGTTCATAACTTATGCTCAAACGAGCACTTAGACATATTCACGAAATCAGGACCATAACACCACTGGCCCAAGCTCACTCCGCGCAGAGACCACGCGAAGTGGCTCTGATACCAACTGTAACAGCCCCACTTTCCCCTAAGGCGAACCAAAGGGGTTAGCGGGCTGCCTGCCCAGCTCTCGCCAGGACTACGGATCAGTTCACGTCGATCTAATACGTTCCGGAACATACCCACGCACGTAAACAAGTCAAAATCACAAAATAAAAAAAATGAAAAATCGAATCCGTTGATGAACAGTACCGGCCATGTCCGAATCCGGATACTAGGCCGGGAGTAGCCAAATTTTTCTTTTGCCGTTTGAAATACAAGTTAATCAGAAATCCAACCAAATGTCAACCAACCATTAATACATTGCAATTCAACATTTACAACCAATTTGGCATGCCAAAAGCTATTCATCATGGATACACATGTTCGGTTTGCCAATCAAAAGATGAACCCAATACACATTAGGGTTTCATGCAAAGAGCTATTCAACATAGACATATACATGGCTCAATTTGGCAACCAACAAGTATGATCTTCCAAAAATGATCATTTTCCTGTAAGGAAAACAAATGGAACAAAGTGAGCTAAAGCCCAGTGAGCAACTATCACATAAGCAACAAAGATCACTTAAGCATAACCGTTCATTTCAAGTATCCAAATAGGAAGCAAAACAAATCGGTAAAAGGATACGGACGGCTCTCAAGAGCCATTTCCATGCTTACATTCTTGATCCATTCTCATTGACTCTCCGTCAACGTTTATGAGTACCAACCGTAGAACCCACTTCACTCCCATCCCTTCCACCAAACATACCCCAACCGGGCCCGCACTCCAATCAGTAGCTTTTGGTAATACTCGAGTATACCGGAACCAAGAGTCTCATCACTACAAGATTCCCCAGTACAGTCCCCGTGGCATGTCAATTTTCACGACCAAGCCCTCGCCGGCTCGATTCAATTGACTACCTACGGGGTTGAGCTCAGTAATACAGTAAGGCCGTTGGATATTCGTCCAAACGACACCAAATCAGTTTTCCATGAATGGAATTCAATATCTCATATAGCAAGTGCAGTATTTCAGTAAAACGGTAATCAGTCATTAACGGTATCACAAGGGGTGAGGGCGGTCAAGTACACCCTCACCTCAATCAATTCCAATAGCCAAATAAGCCTTCAAGGCATCAAAATCACATATAGCAAAGCCACATTGTAACATTCAAGTGAGTAGTATACTCACCACTCACGTAGGTGAGGTTTCATGCACCGTCGTCCAAAGTACGTCGTGCACTAACGTCACGCCCTAGAACACGTAAACAAATACCATAAGACTCGATAACGAGTCATAAAGCCATGCCAATCGCAACCCCAAAAGGGTTTCATATGCATCAACAAGTAGCATAGATAACCAGAAATTCCAGCAATGCACTCACGTGACCTTAACAAAAAAACAGTTTTCGTCCTCCTTTTGCGGTAATGGCACAAAATGCTCTACGCTTATCGGATGAGGGTGTAAGACCCACCATCTCGAAGCTAAAAGACAGGGCTACAACAATGTAGAAGGACACTCAGTCCAAATCCTAGCACAACTAGGTCAAATATGCAGAATACCAAACCAGAACCGTAATTGCAGGTTTGCAAATCACACTATGCTGTAATCAGTCCAACTCAGTCTATACAGGTCTAAATGCATTGATTCCAAAGGCATACGGTAGCTAAAACATCAAGCTACATTTCATCAGAAGACACCAACATCCAAGTCCAAAGCAATTCCAGTCAAAACAGACGATTACAATCGCAGTTCGCACATTCTGATCACCCAGAACAGCAACAGTAAAAACGACATATCTCACTCTACACTACTCCAAATGACCTGAAATTTTACAGAAATCTCAAAAACATCAATACCTACAACTTTCATGTTTTAAGAAAAGGCCAATTCGGCCTCTAACCATATTATCCAAAACCGGACAGAAAAGGGGGTTATGAAACCCTAACTTTTCACATTTCAATCCAAACCCAAAATTGGTTGCAATTTCCTATCAATTACATCCACTAGAGTCATAACCCCTCATTACAAACCATCACAAATAACCACAACCTCATGATCACATTAAACCAAAAAATTCATCAATAAAATAAAAACTTCACCATATCATCCAAAAGCAAGAAATAACTCACAAATTTCAGCACTATAGCCACCATTAGGCATAAATTAAACATCATTAAGTCTAGGAGGAAGTGTAATCACCACTTACCTAGAAAACAAGAGAAGAGGAGTTGTTTTTTTTTTTTTTTTTTTTTTTTTTAAGGTACAAACGCCCCAAATTTTATTGAAAGCAAAAGGAAGAAAAGGGGGACCCACCGCTCCCAAATACAACCTTTAAGCCTTACCCGACCCTACCGTTCTACATTACAGACTGCCCCTACGCTACCTTTCTTCATAGCACCAACGCAACCCCGGCACTCCACGTGAATCAAGCGCCATAGCAGCCCTAACCATTGCCGGAAGCTGGATCTCCTGCTCATACACCTGACCGCTAGTTGGCCCCCCCACAGCTAATCTATCTGCAGGTAAATTGGCCTCTCGAAAAACATGTGAGATGGAAGCGGAAAAACCCTCCAGGAGGCCCCTCACTTTCCGCAAATCGTTACACAAAGGCCACCTTGCACTCGCCCCAGAACCCACCAACTGCACCAAAGCCTTGGAGTCCACCTCCACCAACGAAGGCCACAACCCCCTTTGTAAACACAACTGAAGGCCACACAATAATGCCATACATTCTGCCCCTAAAACATCCTGTTCCCCGAGTTCCTTGTAGTACGCAAAGACCAATTTCCCGTGACAATCACGCAGTAGACCCCCACCCTTGGCCTGACCATGGATTACACTGGCGTCCGAGTTCAATTTTAGCACCCCAAAAGGCGGTTTATCCCAGGCAACCGCACAGGGAACCCGTCTCCTAGGAGGGGATTTAATACGTTGGAGCAAATCGCAATCCCCATCCCCCGTGAAATGCGACCGTTGAAGCTTATTTGCCCTTCCAAGCTGCTCCCAAAACCCATCCACATCGCGGATTATCCTGTCCACCTCCCAACGCACTCCCTGAAATCGCTCCTGATTCCTGGCAGCCCATAGAAACCAACAAACCACAATTGGCATCATCACCCGAATGTGGTTTTTTGACACTGAAGGAGACGAGAAATACCAAGATATGAACACCGACGCCATGCTCGAGCAATTCACCAACTTAAACCCAAACCGGCTAGAGATTTTCCTCCAAACTTGCGAAGCTACCGGGCCAGTGCAAAAAACATGCAAGCTCATCTCCTCCTCCCGGTAACAACACCCACATCTAGATGGAATCGGCAAACCTCGAGACCGTAACACAACATCCAACGGCAGGAAATTCCGCACTAATCTCCAAGCCAAAAAAGACATCTTTGCTGGCAAAGCCGACGGCCACAGTAAGGAATCGACCAAGGAGTGCGGCTTCCGAAGGCGAAGCAGCTCCCAAGCCGACTTAACCGAAAAAAAACCCGACGGTGAAAGCATCCAGACCAACCTGTCCTTCTGCGACAAATCGAACGGTATGTCCTGGATCGCACGCAACACAAAATCCGGAACCCACTTAAGGGGTAGACCACCTTAGCTTCTCCAAAAAAACTTCACCAAAACAATCACTAGCACCTAATGGAAGACTTTTATGGAGTAGAAACTAGTTGATGCAATTGGTTTGGAAGATTGAGCTAAATGGAAGCTTGAAAATTGAAGAAATCTTCTTCCTTCTTGAGCTTAAGAGAGTCGGCCACCAAGGAGTTAAAAATGGTGATTTTTAGTCAATTTTTGAGATATTTAACTTAAGGGGTAAAAAGTCAAAAAGTCCAACCAATGAAAAAGTGCCACTTGGCACTCTATTAAATGCATTTCTATCCTTTAAGTCTCTCTCACATCAATCAAATCACCTCCTCTACTTATCTCTTAACACCCGCAAAATTTTACACAGTATCCGAAACTTAACCTTATTGGCCGAATTTTTTCCGAACTTTTCGCACTAGTGGGGCCCACGTCCATAATCTATCCGCAATTTTTCAAAAACTACCCAATGCTAGAAAAATCATCTAAAAACTATACTTACTCATAAAATCTACCAAGAACATTTTCCTAAGCCAGAAAATGCAGAAAACATGCCATTAAAGGGGAAAAACCCTAGGAAAAACATTAAGGGAAAATACGGGTTCTCACATTCTACTTGAACTTGTCTATTTTCGTTTGGCAAATACTATGCCCGTTTTTCCATCTTAAAACATGATCCTTCTTCAATTGGAAACTCCAAATGTTTACTTACTCTTTCCTAAATAAAAATGAGTGGTTTAGGGTTTTCTTGGGTATTTTGTCCTCCATTTTACATGAATTTCATTAAGACATTTAGTCTATAATATCTACTTGAATTTAAGATGATTTTGAACCACATAAACAATCCCGAAAACAATATTTCTTAGTCTAGATAGTTGGCTTCCGACATGTCTTTGGTTCAAGTGTTTTTCGTTGGAAATTTTATACCCCTTTTGGTTTAGTTTTGCGTTTAGTTTATGAAACCCAAGCTATTTCCGTCCATCGGTCCAAATGCCCTCGTTTCACTTTAAAGTCATTTCTATACGTTTTATTCATCAATTGTTTGGTTTCTTCGATTTCACCTAATTGTTTGTGCTAGATAGACTATAATATTCTTTCTCATTTACTCTTAGGTTTTCTCGGTGACTAAGGTAATATCCGGAAGGATATTTGCACGTTGTTTTGCGTAAATAGGTGAGTGTTTCTTGTTTGCTATATTTTTCTTCACTTCATGACTTGTGTTCTTGTTTGATAATGTGTTAAGTGCTTTCAAGAATTTTCAAAACGAGTTTTCTAGGCGAACGTGTACTTTACTGCGCTCGACCTAAATGAAACGTGAAATTTTCAATGATTTAATGATTGCTACATTAGTTGCGCATGATGTAAGCCTTTTGGCTGAATTGGGCCCTGCCCTTCGTTACCGATCGACTCGAGCCAGAAGCGGACTCAGTCGGGCGATATGGTGACCCTGGGTGAATTTGGTATACTCGAGTATTACCTTGTAGTCTGGTGGAGCCTGGCTAATTTCCAGGAGGGGGTGAACGAAATGAAAGAACGAACGAGGGTTTTATTTACCAAAAATACATTTTATTTAAATGACCGGAGGAATAAGGGGAAAGACAGGAGAACGAACGAACGAACGAATATATGGCTCCCTGTGAGCCCGTATCCTTTTAATAAATGTGTTTATCGCTTTATTTTGTATTTGTATCTTGCATTATTGGTTATATGTAATGAATGCATTGAACTTCTTGTTGCCTATGTGTTCGGAACCTCACTGAGCTTTTAGCTCATTCCTTTAGTTCTGTTTTCCTTAACAGGCGACGGCGAGCAAGAACGAGAGCTCGGTAGAGACTAGCCTAGACTAGTTTCTTTGGTTTTGTAATGGTTCTCGCCCTAGTGCTCGGCACGGGCTGAATGTACGGTGAATCGAGAACCTTTGTATATTCGATGTTTGTACTCCCTTTTGAGATAGCAATGTATATAAGTTTTACTTTAAGTTTTGGATCGTTGTTATGTTTAGTCTTGTGGGTTTATTCTGGTTTCGATTGAGGATTGACGTGAATGACTGAGTCCCGGCGAGAATTGGGCAGGCGGTCCGCCGAACCCTTTGGTACACCTTAGGGGGAGGTGGGGCTGTCACAGGTGGTATCAGAGCCTGCTTCGCGTGGTCTCTGCGTGGAGTGAGCTTGGGCTAAGTGGTGAATAAGTATGAAGGACTAAGTGCTCGTTCGAGCATAAGCTATGAACCCTGAAGTGTTATAGGTCTTAAATCTTTATCATGATATCTAAGGACCATAGATAGGTATGTCAGGTAGGAATTTCGATTTGTAGATGGTTTACTCTTGGGACTGGCCAGCTCGAGATGTGAATTGTCTTATTTCGGATTCTTGTGCCCGAGTACTCTCGAGATTTGTATTTTGAGAACATGAACAGGCTTTGTTTGGCCAGAATGAGTACAAGAGGTCAATGGATGTGGATATTGTGGATAGAAAATGACGTGAGAGACCGGACGGAATTTTTAACTGAGACCGGGACGATATCGCCTTTTCTTTTGATTTGCCTTATATCGTTATGACATGACATTAGTTGGTGTATTTGTGTATATGTATGAATATCTGTCTAATTTGATATGTATGTGTATACTTGACTATCTGTTTTCTTGATATGTGGTGTGTTATGCGTGTATATGTCTATTTGTGTATCCGGTGTGCTAGAATTTAGTTAATCTAGTCAACTCACTGCGTTTATTCACTACATTACCTTTTGGGGAAAAGAAAATTTCGAGGACGAAATTTTTTGAAGGAGGGGAGATTGTGATACCCCGAAAATTAGGAGGTTGTTTGTAAAGAAAATACTAAAGTGTCTTTCTTTGGGTTTGATTTAAAACCTTATTTTGTTTTAAAAGACTAGAAACCCTAATTTACTTGTGACTAACCGGTTTTCTTAAATCACTAATATTTTAATTGAAACCCTAATTTTAATCACTGGAATTGTAAAATTCCTCACGTTTTTCTTAAAAATTCCTTTTATTTGGATATTATTCATTTATTATGGCCCTAATACCCAATCATTCCTCAATAGGTGCAAATGAACCTAGGAAGTAGCGTTTCACTTTTCGTTTCTAACTTAAGAGCGAATTAGGGTTTCACGTTTTCTTGGAGTATGATTATTCGGTACGGAGTGAGGATCAAATTTGATAGGTAAAAGTGACTTTTGGATGAGGGAATACTATATGACTAGAAGTGATAATAATAAGTTAGTGATTATAAACTAAAAATCCTAGTATACGCGATTTAAGAGAAATCGCGTCAAACCGACGGGTATAGATCACTACCGATTGAATCCACCACTTGACCACCACTTCTGTACCATCACATACCCCTGATATTTTTGCAAAATATCCCCCCACATACTCCCTCATACTCATCCATATGGCCAAAAATTTGTGGCCAAAAATGCAAGGGAAAGAAAGAGAAATTTGCATGGCTTGTCACCACCCTATGGCTCTTTGATTAATTGTTTTTCCTTGTTCTTTTATCCTTCCTTTCAGCTTATTTTCCTTCATTCTTTCTATATTTTGGCCAAGGAAGAGAGAGAGAGAGAGCAAGAGAGAAAAATCTTCAATCCATCTTGAATCCAACCATTTGAGTGCAACCAAGGAAAACTAAACCGATTAACTTGTGAGTTGTTGTGACAGCCCCACCTTCCCCTAAGGAGAACCAAAGGGGTTAGCGGACTGCCTACCCAGCTCTCGCCAGGACTAACGGTTCGGTATAGAGCGAGCTAATACGTTCCGGAACTTACAAAAGCGTGTAAACAGGTCAAAATGTCCAAATGAAAAAAAACGAAACCGGAGTCGGCTATGAATAGTAACCGACCTGTCAGAACCCAACCAAATATCAAGCAAACATTCACATCTTGAAATTTAGCATTTACAAGCCAAAGTGGCATACAAAAGTATTCAAAAGTGGATGCATGTCTGGTTTGCCAAATCAAAAGAGAAACGGTCCCAAAAGTACATTTAGGGTTTCAATAAATGAGCTATACAAAAGATATGTCCAACTAGCTCAATTCGGCAACCAATTATCAATTGCAGTCCAAAAGTATTTATTTTCCTGTAAGGAAAACAAAAGGAATAGGGTGAGCTTACGCCCAGTGAGATAATACCACTCAAGCAGCAAAGTTCACATAAGCATAAAGTTTTTCATTCCAATTCATCAAAAGTAAACAAAGGCATACATTAATGGTGGTGATAAAAGGATACGGGCGGCTCTCAAGAGTCATTTTCCTCGTTTGCATTCTTGATCGAAGCTCATTGACCCTCCGTCAATATTTAAGAGTAACCAACCGTAGACTCCACTTTACTTCCATTCCTTCCACCCAACATACCCCTACCGGGCCCAAACTCCAAACACTTGCACTGTGGTATTACTCGAGTATACCGGAATCGAGAGTCTCTCATACTACAAGATTCCATATAACAGTCCCCAAGGTTCATTAATTGGCACGACCAAGCCCTCGCCAGCTCGATTCAATCAATTACCAATGGGGTTGAGTTCAATGGTAACAATCATGGTCGTTGGATACTCGTCCACTCGACACCAAGTCAAGTACTTTTCATTTCATGTAACATTCCAATAACATGAGAAATAAGTGAGAGTGATAAAGTACACCCTCACTTCAATCAATATCGATGGTGCAATAACATTTAACTCATCAAGTTCAAGTATCAAAGCCATATAGTAACACACAAGTGAGTAGTACACTCACCAAGCTTGAAAATGATATTTTATGCACCTCCGTCAAAGGAGCGTCGTGAACCACCGTCACGCCCTAAAACATGCAAAAAGTACAATGAGACTCGATAACGAGTCATAAACCAATGCCAAATATTCCCAAAATAGGGTTCCATAAGCACACACAAGCAATAGAGGAAACGAGAAAAATCCGGAAATGGAGTAAGTGTTAACCCGGAAAAAAATAGTTTTTGACATCATTTTGCGGTTTTGGTACCAATGGTACTACGATTATCGGATGAAGGTAAAAGACCCACCGTTTCGAAGCTAAGAGATAGGGCTACAATATTACAGAAGGTCACTCAGCCCAGTTTTGAGTGTAACTAGGTCAAAAATGCAATCTACTACACCAGAACCGTAAAAACAGATTCACAGAATGCATTCTAGTGCAAACATCATAAATCAGCCTACCTAAGTCCAAATCCAGAAATTCCAAATTCATCAGAAAGTTAAGAAACAGGGATACATTTCATCAGAAGACCTCAACAACCAATTCGGAAGCATTCCTAACCAAAATAACCAATTACAGAAGCAATTCCCAAATTCGGGTAAAACCAGGGCAGCAAGGGTAATTCCATCTTTTCTCAAGCTACGCTACTCCGATTGACCTAAACTTTTGTAGGCACCTCTAAAATATCATTCCCTAAAACTTTCATGTTTTAACACAAGGCCAATTCGGCCTCTAACTATGAGCTACAAAACCGGGCAGAATGTAATTCAAAGAAACCCTACTTTCCAATTTTCTTTCTAAAACAGAAATTGCTTGCAATTAACCACTTTTTCCACCTTCTAGCTTCCTTAAATACCATTTCCAATCATCATACATAACCACATAATCATATTCATATGAAAACAGAAAATCCCCAAAAATTATAAAACTTCATCAATTCAACCAAAAATCAAGATATAATCCATAAAAGTGCATCTTATACTACCACCAATCATGATTTAAGCATCATTAGAGGCAGGAGAGAGGTCCTTCTCAACTTACCTTAGCAACACAAGAGGGAGAGCAACTAATCACTTTAGCCTTCCAAACAACTCCACAAAACAACTCACTATCACTCCCTTAAGTGTTTCTATGGAGCAAAAACAAGATTCAATGGTTGATTTGGCAGATTGGAGCAAGATTGAAGCAAAACTTGGAGAGCTTTTCCCTTTCTTTTTGTCCTTGAAGTAGCCGGCCAAGAAGAGAAGAAAATGGTGAAATTTTGTAATTTTTGTGATTTATTTGGGTCAAATGGAAAAAGGTGAATAGTGGTCATACAAGTCAATCCAATAGGCAAGTGACACTTGTCACTTTATTTAATGCAAGTCTGTAATGATCCCACATCGGCTAGGGAGAAAGTCCTGGGGTTGCTTTAATAGCCTATAGTGGTCTCTCCCACCTGACCGAGGCCTTTTAGAGGGGTGCTGGGCTTCTTGACCTGCGGGCTTGGGCTCTTCACTTGTTGTGGGTATAACCCCACCTCCAAGAACAAAACCCACGGCCAAATGGGGTGGTTAACTGTGGGACAATATTGGTCAGGGGCGTTACAGTGGTATCAGAGCCGACTCCCGACCCCGGTGTGCCAGCGAGGACGCTGGGTCTCCTAAGGGGGGTGGATTGTAATGATCCCACATCGGCTAGGGAGAAAGTGTGACGCCCCACATCTCCCTAAGGCGGACCAAAGGGTATCCGCGGACGCCTGCCCAGCTCTCGCCAGGACTCAAGCAATTCCATTCAATTTAAAACCGAATTAAGCACTTCGATGAGAGCAACATGAATACAATAATGCGGAAGCGTTCAAGCTTAATAAGTCACTTAATGTATAACCAGTACATCGGTAATCATAAAACGACTTAAATTCAAAGTACACATCAGGGCCCAAACCTTTCAAGTTTTCAATTTCCAAAAGCACAACCCAAACCAGGGCCTAGTCAAAATATATAACAGGAGTCTTAACAAAATTACAACGGATGGTTTCTCCATATTTCTCCAAGAGTCGGTCCTGTTAAGGAAAACAAAACTATAGGGTGAGCTAACGCTCGTGAGGCCAAGAACACACATGCAATCACTTAGTCAAATAACAATCCCAATTTAATAAATAAAACCATGTCTTTTCAATAATCAATTATTCAAACAGGAAAAGTAATCAGAAACAATTCAAGGATATAGTAGCTCTCAGGAGCTAAATTCCACTCGATCTGTCGATGTCATTCGTATACTTTCCCGCATTGACCCTCCTGTCAACCGGGTCGGTATTTCCATTTCCGTAGATCACCACTTTCTTCCCTCCGTCCACCGTACACCCCAAGGGCCCACAATGACCATAATTGGGCGATACTCAACGAGTATGCCAAGCAAGACCTCTTATTAGGTCGAGCTTATGTGTATCTCATGGCTCGTCCAAATCCCCGACCAAGCCCATTGCTGGCTCGAGTCTAAGGACGGCCTATGAGTTTGGGCGTCCCCCATTCATTTGGTAGTCGAGGAGATTCACTCCAACGACACAAGCATTCATGACATGACATTGCATTTCATTCATTCATTCAATACATTTCATTCATTCATTCATTCATTCATTTGAAATTAGAACGAGTGCGATAAAGTACGCACCCGCCCTTATTTTTAAAACTCCCAACAAGTATCACAATAAGCAAGTATCAAATTCATACACTTGACACTCACCGAGCAATTCAATAAGAATTATTTTCTGGGAGTTCAAGTGTCCGCGGTGAGATCCTCTTGAAGGTCTCCTTGCGCGCCTGGCAATTTAATAGTGGATAATCACACAATTAACCCACTTATCAAGAAAGATTGTACACTAGTACAATCTAAGAATTATTTCGAAAAAGGGAACCTCAATTACACGTAAATCGAGGTTCAATTTGCCTTTTATCATGTACAATATTATTTGAGTTTTTATCATGAAAATCGTAAACAAAACGTTTAAGAACATCAAAAGAATAAAGAGTTTTTGAAAAACTCTATTTCTTTGAAATTGGAAAATTTTCCACTTTTACGATAATCTTTGAAAAATCATAACTTGCTCGGTATAAGTCGAGAATTGGAAAACTTTATACCGTTGGAAACCTCTTAGAGAGTACTATAAGTTTCTAGAAGACACTTTTCCATGAATCGAAGTGGAAAGTGGTCAAAAATGGGCTTGAAGACGCAGCTTCAGTTTACAAGGCAGAATGAAGTTGGTTTTTGGCCAACTTTGAAAATTCGGCACGATTCGCACGTTGCAAACCGGCCTCTGAAATTTTCAGCTCAATTAGTGTTGCAAGTGAAGTGTATGACAAAACAAGCGGATCAAGAATCGGAGTTTCGAGTACCGAGATACGGTAGCCCGAAGTTGGGGAAATTCAAGACTGGATGAGAATTTTCCAGATTTGAACCTCTAACTTTAGTAATTCAATTGGGTATCGAAACGAACTTGAATCGGCACCAAAATTGGCAGTATTTCAATACTATATGGAAAGTATCTCTCTATCGAATTTCGGGGAAAAATACCTTCGGCAAGGTAGTTAATGAGCCAACCGCAGTTCAAGAAAATTCCTAAGGCATTCTGCCTTTGACTTTCATTTCCCAAATTTCCAATCGTCCAACCAAGAAGGTTATCCAACCATGGTTCATTTGTAAAAATAAGGGTCTAAGATACACCCATAATATCTTTGGTAGTGTTTAATATCAAAAACATCAACTAACAAGTTCACTACAAGATTTGGTTCCAAACCAGTCCAAACATTAGGGTTTTCCAAAACAGAGCAGTCCACTTGCTTCAGTCACAAATCAGTCAATATAGCTCGAAATCGAGCATGGCTTACGCCGTTGGAAAATACATTCATAGGACTAAAATATCACAGAAGAAATCATTTCCAAATTCGGCACCCATCTGGTTCAAATTCGGGCATCAAGTTGCTGCCTGAACACTTCATTCCAGATGAACAGAGTGGCAGGACAGCGAACTTAAAACATTTGGTTCGACTTGGTCACAAAGAATCAGAACGTGCATTTTATACCAAATTAAAGCTAGGAATGTCTAGTTTCAAACGCCACCAACGGCACATGATTTCGACATCCGAGGACAGAGTTATAGCTAAAATACTACTGCTGGTCAGAGACATACGCGAATCAGTTTCCAGATTTGCTGGTTTCGAAAAAAAATTCATTTGCTCCATCAACCCTCAATATTTTCCAATGAAATTTTTCACACATCTAATACATCCTATAAACATCCAATTCAAGCCATTAAACCATTAAAATTTGGCCTGGAAATGGCCGAACATAGCAGGGGCAAAATCGGAAAGTTTAGCTTCTTACACCCAATGAAGTTTCCACTAATTACCCATCACTAATGCATCATTAAAATCACTAAACCAACAATATAATCACCATTAATCATCACATCAGCAACAACAACCCAAGTGTGGGAATTCCAAGAGCCCACAATCACATTTTTACACCATAAACAAGTAACTAAGTGCATGTATGAGCTTAATCTTGTCATATAATCTCCAAAAGATAAGAATCCAAGAGTTGATCATTACCTACTCCTTTGGTTTGCAAGGTCAGAATTTTCGGCCCTCTTGAAGCTCCAAGAAACCGTGAGAGTTCCCTTCCTCCTTAGCTAGATGTAGTCTCCAAGTGGTTTGCTAAGAGATCTCCAAGTTTGGTGTGATTTGGGTGGATTTTAGTGCATGGATTGAAGATGAAAAATGAAGACAATGGAGAGCTCTTCTCCTTCTTGTTGTTCGGCCAAGTGAGGTGAAGAGAGAGAGAGTGCTGATGCAATTGGCTTCCAAAGGAAGATTCTTTGTGTGGTGCAAAATGCACCTCAAAGTCAACTGGAAATAGTGCAATTTAGGGTGCGTTTGGACTCGATTTTTCTCGCGCGTTTGGTTCACTAGTGCACTAAACCTCCAAGGCATATATATTCTTGTAAATATTATTCACTCTTAATTGTCCCGGAATAAGGGTCTAAAGTCCCTCAAATGAAGTCGCGCGTGTGAAAACGCGTACCGTCAATTTTACCGCTATAACGCGAAACTTTCGAAAAATTCTTATAACGATTGCACCACTAACTATCACTTGAATATTTATACTTAAGATTACCTATTTTAGTACCATAGTACAAGTCTCTAATATTCCAAACTTATCGGGCTACTACGCGGATAAAATCTCCAAGTACTATTCACTATTTTTACTAAACGCGCTCTAGGAAATTAATTTTCGAAACGAATCATTTTAAAAATATAACGAGGTTATATTATCATGCGTTTAGGTCTCATAAGACTAGAAAATATTCCTTGGAAATAAAATCCAATTAAATAATTTATTAAGCCATAAATTAGGCATAAAATAATAGTTTTTGCGAGTCCTCACATCCTCTCCCCCTTAAGAAAATTTCGTCCTCGAAATTTACCTTGGTCGGTGAACAAGTCTGGATACTTCTCCCTGATTGTCTCTTCAACTTCCCATGTTGCTTCCTCTACTCCATGGTTCTTCCATAGAACTTTCACTAGTGGTATTTGCTTGTTCCTCAATTCCTTCACCTTTCGATCCAGAAGTTTTACCGGTCTCTCCTCATAGGTCAGGGTTTCATCAATCTCAATATTCTCCGGTTGTAAAACATGAGAGGGGTCTGGATGATACTTCTTAAGCATGGACACATGAAACACGTTATGAATACGAGATAAACTCGGTGGTAATTCCAGCTTATAGGCTACATTCCCAACTCGCTGAATAATCTTATATGGCCCTACAAACCTTGGTTGTAATTTCTTCCCTTTTCCGGACATCAAACTTGCTTTTAAAGGCGTAATCTTGAGAAATACCATATCTCCAACAGTGAACTCCAAATCCTTCCTCCGATTGTCGGCATAACTCTTTTGTCTACTCTGAGCGGTTTGAATTCTTTGCCGTACCAATTTCACCTTTTCATTAGCCTCCTCAATCCAAGATACAGTGGTCGTGTCTAAGATTTTCCGTTCACCTACTTCATCCCAACAAATTGGGGATCTACACTTCCGACCATAAAGTGCCTCATACGGAGCCATTTGAATAGAAGAGTGGAAACTATTGTTATATGCAAATTCCACTAAAGTCAAGAACTTACTCCAATTCTCTCCAAAATCCAGTACACAAGTCCTCAACATGTCCTCAAGAGTTTGAATCGTTCTTTCAGATTGTCCATCAGTCTGGGGATGATAGGTGGTACTAAAGTTCAACTTAGTCCCCAACACTTCTTGCATCTTTTGCCAAAACCTCGAAACAAATCTTGGATCCCTATCCGACACAATACTCACAGGTATACCATGTAGTCTAATGATCTCATCCAAGTATAATCTGGCCAACTTCTCCAATGGATATTTCATATTAATCGGCAGAAAATGAGCCGACTTAGTCAATCTATCTACTATCACCCAAATGGCATCATGGCCTCTCTGTGTCCTTGGTAAGCCTGATACAAAGTCCATGGTAACATTTTCCCATTTCCACTCAGGTATTTCTAGAGGTTGCAAAAGTCCAGATGGTTTCTGATGTTCGGCTTTAACCTGTTGACAAACCAAGCATGTCTGAACAAATTGGGCAATTTCCTTCTTCATATTTTTCCACCAATATAGACTCTTCAAGTCTTGGTACATTTTATTCCCTCCTGGATGTACTGTAAACTTTGATCGGTGTGCCTCTTCCAAAATTTCTTTTCTAAGCTCTTCATCCTTTGGCATAACCACCCGATTTCGAAATCTCAATATTCCATTTGATCCCAAAGTGAAATCGGTCTGGTCTCCCATCTTGACTTTCTCCACCAACTTTTGCATTTCAGGGTCCTTTTCCTGAGATTCCTTAATACGTCCCAATAAAGTGGAGGTTATCACAATATTCCCCAAAATCACTTTACTTGGTTCTAATCGAGGATTCCAATAGCTAACTTCCTCCAACAATCGAAATTCCTTAACCATCAATCCAGCCATTTGTACCTGACGGCTCAAAGCATCGGCCACTACATTGGCCTTCCCAGGATGGTACTTAATAATGCAGTCATAATCTTCCAGAAATTCCATCCATCTACGTTGCCTCAAATTCAGTTCCTTCTGAGAAAATAAGTACTTAAGGCTTTTGTGATCGGTAAAAACCTCAAATGTCACTCCGTATAAATAGTGTCTCCATTTCTTCAAAGCAAAGACCACAGCCGCTAACTCCAAATCATGGGTCGGATAGTTTCCTTCATGCGGTTTCAACTTTCTGGAGGCATAAGCTATCACTCTATCATTTTGCATCAAAACACATCCCAAACCTTCCTTAGATGCATCGGTGTAAACCACAAAACTATCATGTCCATTTGGTAGAGCTAGAACAGGCGCTCTAGTCAACCGTCTTTTCAACTCCTGAAAACTTCCTTCACACTTAGAATTCCAAATAAACTTTCCATTTTTCTTGGTCAACTCAGTCATAGGTCCAGCGATTTTCGAAAAATCCTGGATGAATCTCCGGTAATACCCTGCCAATCCTATAAAACTCCGAACTTCCGTTGGGTTTTCCGGTCGTTTCCATTTCGAAACAGCTTCCACTTTAGCTGGATCCACTTTAATCCCATCCTTAGAAATTATATGTCCTAGGAAAGTCACTTCCTTTAGCCAGAATTCACACTTGCTAAACTTAGCATATAACTGATGTTCCCTCAAGATTTGTAAAACAATTCTCAAATGTTTCTCATGATCTTTCACATTCTTAGAATACACCAAAATGTCATCAATGAAAATCACCACAAATTGATCCAAGTAAGGCTTAAAAACCCTATGCATTAAATCCATGAAAGCGGCAGGTGCATTGGTTAACCCAAAAGGCATTACTGCAAACTCGAAGTGCCCATACCTTGAGTTAAAAGCAGTCTTAGGTATATCCTTCTCCAAAATCCTCAATTGATAGTAACCTTGCCTTAGATCCAACTTTGAAAACACTACCGCCCCTTGCAGTTGGTCAAACAGTTCATCAATGTGGGGCAGTGGGTATTTATTCTTAATCGTAACATCATTTAAGCCTCGATAATCTATACATAACCTCAAACTCCCATCCTTCTTCTTTACAAACAAAACTGGGGCTCCCCACGGAGAATCACTCTCTCGTATAAAACCCCGTTCCAACAAATCCTGTAATTGTAACTTCAACTCCTTCAACTCAGCTGGAGCCATCCGGTATGGTGTCCTTGATATAGGTGCCGTTCCCGGAGCTAAATCAATTTTAAAAGCTATTTCCCGTTCCGGAGGTAAAGACTCCAATTCTTCAGGAAAAACATCAGAAAATTCTTTTACTACCGGGGTGTCTTCCAGATTCACCTTATCGTTAGGGGTATTAATAAGAAAAGCCAAATATCCTTGAGCTCCTTTACTTAACAATTTTCTAGCCCGAATTCCCGAAATAAGTGCAGATGAGGCTAACTTACCCCTCACATCCAATTTCAGGGTTGCCTCACCTGGAATACACAATTCTACAATTTTCGTCCTACAATTTAGTTGGGCATTATAACGGGCTAACCAATCCATCCCTAGGATCACATCATATCCTTTAATCGCTAAGCCTATCAAATCGGCCAGCAATTTTCTTTCCCTCACGCAAATTTCACTATTCTTATACACCATATTAGCAATTAGACTTTTGTCCCCAGTGGGTGTTTTAACCTCCAAGTCATATGGTAACTTAATTGGCTTCAAGTCCATTCCACTCATGAAATCAGGGTTTACAAAAGAGTGCGTTGCACCCGGATCAATTAAAACCCTAGCTAGACGGTGAAAGATTGGAATTGTACCTTCGACCACTTCGGTCGCATCTGGAGCTTGTGGATAGTCCAATGCGTAGACCCTAGCCGGTACTTTCGGTCGACTCCCTCCGGCACTGGTCTGCTTAGAGGTTGATTTTTCAGGCCTCTGCAGGCTTCCCCCTGTCTTCAACGATTTCGGACAATTCGCGATTTGATGCTCAGTGCTCCCACACAGCAAGCATTTTCCCAGCTTTCTCCAGCAGTCATTCTCAGAGTGGTTGGATTTACCACAATACCCACAAGTAACTTGAGGGGTCACAGTCGATCCAACAGATGGTGCCCCCTAGCTTGAGCCGTCCCGCTACGACCTCCCCTAGATAGAGCTCTCCTAGAAGCTCCAGCAGTTCTCGTTCCCCCTTCCCCTCTTCCCTTTTTAGAAGGGTGTACAAACTTACTGGTCTGCCCAGTAGTGCGACTAGGGAAATTCCTTTTCCTATTGTGGAAATCCCTCACTTGAGATCTTGCATTCTCAACCCTTTGCGCTTTCTATAAAGCCTCAGTAAACGTAGAGATTTGGGCTGCAGCCAGGCCCTCCTGAAGTTCTACATTAAGTCCCTGTATGAACCTTCTAATCCTTCTCCGTTCATCGGCTACTAACTCAGGAGCGTATTTGGAAAGTTTGGTGAACTTCCCTTCATACTCTGCTACCGTAAGGGTTCCTTGTTTCAACTTAATAAATTCGTCCTCCCTTTTCTCTTGGATCAAGGGCGGAAGAAACTTTTCATTAAACTCCCTTGTGAAATTCTCCCAAGTCCAAGGGGTTCGAGCTCTTTCCCATTTTCCTTTTATCAAATCCCACCAAGCACGGGCTACTCCCTCAAATTGAAAAGCAGCAAAGTTCACTCGCCTATCCTCAGTATAGTCTAGAGCGGCGAATATGTTGGTCATCCTTTCTAACCAATTCTCCGCTACTTCGGGGTCAGGTTCACCCATAAACTTAGGCGGGTTAAACTTTAGGAATCTTTCCAGGGCTCTATCCTCTCCCCTATCCTGGCCCCCAGGTTGGTTAAATGGTCCAGGACCCTGTCTCTCCGCTAGACGTTCTAGGATATCAGTCATCCTATTGATGGCAGTAGCCACTTGGTTACCCTCAACGTTTTCCTGTCCCTGGGTCGGTCCAGTTGCCGAACCCTGGTCATCCCCCTGAGGTTGGGCCTGTCTAGACGCTCGCCCACGGCCTCGACCACTCCTTAATCCTTCCATTAGTCTAAGCGTGCCTAGTGCAAGAAATAAATTAATTTAAGCAGAAAACAAGAATTATATCGAATTTAGAACTAACCAAGAAAGCATTGAAATTAACAATAATTTACATTCATAAGCATGTCAAGTTCGTACAATTAGCAAGTTAGGGACAATTCACAAAATATAGCACACAGGTGCTCAGAAGTATACTTCTAGTCACAGAAGACTAAAGTAAGAACAAGTGCCCAAAAGTAGGCCACACAAGCATGCAAAATACAATGGCCTCAGCACTCGCGTCACCCTAACTAGTCCTAACTGTACCAGTCAAAAGTCAAAAGAGGTCAACGACCAAGATCCTAGTCCATAGCAGGGCTATCAGGAGGAACCTCCTCCTCGGGATCCTCCTCCGGATCCTCCTCCTCCTCATCAGGAATCACCTCAGCAGCGTCCTCAACCAAACTAGTCGCATCAGCCAGAATCTCGAAAGCCCGAGTACGGACATCCCGTCCTAACCTAGTAAGTCGAGCCCTAGTATCCTGAAGCTCCTGGTTAACCACTGCAGATGTGGCTACCTCACCCTCTAGCACCTCCTCGAGCTCGGCAATCCGCTCACCCTGAGCGCCGACCATCTGCCTAAGCTCGTCTACCTCAGCCTGTAAAGCGCGGTTGGTATCCACCAACTGACGACGCTCGTCGTCCATAGCATGCACTACATGACTCGGGTAGGCGTAAGTCAACCTACACGGACATCGAGGGTATCTATCATACGGTGAGTAGCGTACTCGAGCCCCTCCTACTCGAGCTCGGTAGAAGATAGTCCTAAGAGGCTCATAATGACCATTCGCATGGCCATTCCCATTAGCTGCCGGGGCTCCGTTTCCGTCAGCCATCCCTGCAAAATAATAACAATAATAATATTTTTCAGGTTAGAAACTTAAATCACTACTCAGTTCCAATATCCTGCAATGCATGTCTATCTTAATAGCTGGTTCATCCCATTCGTCACTTGAGGTAGGACTAACTTAGTTGCTAGCTCGCCTCAAGTATCACTTAGGGTAGGATTAAATCATCCCGTATCGAGTCTTAAAGGTAGAGTATCTAATATGTCTCCCATATAGACCTCTAACCTAGTGCTCTGATACCAACTGTGACGCCCCACATCTCCCTAAGGCGGACCAAAGGGTATCCGCGGACGCCTGCCCAGCTCTCGCCAGGACTCAAGCAATTCCATTCAATATAAAACCGAATTAAGCACTTCGATGAGAGCAACATGAATACAATAATGCGGAAGCGTTCAAGCTTAATAAGTCACTTAATGTATAACCAGTACATCGGTAATCATAAAACGACTTAAATTCAAAGTACACATCAGGGCCCAAACCTTTCAAGTTTTCAATTTCCAAAAGCACAACCCAAACCAGGGCCTAGTCAAAATATATAACAGGAGTCTTAACAAAATTACAACGGATGGTTTCTCCATATTTCTCCAAGAGTCGGTCCTGTTAAGGAAAACAAAACTATAGGGTGAGCTAACGCTCGTGAGGCCAAGAACACACATGCAATCACTTAGTCAAATAACAATCCCAATTTAATAAATAAAACCATGTCTTTTCAATAATCAATTATTCAAACAGGAAAAGTAATCAGAAACAATTCAAGGATATAGTAGCTCTCAGGAGCTAAATTCCACTCGATCTGTCGATGTCATTCGTATACTTTCCCGCATTGACCCTCCTGTCAACCGGGTCGGTATTTCCATTTCCGTAGATCACCACTTTCTTCCCTCCGTCCACCGTACACCCCAAGGGCCCACAATGACCATAATTGGGCGATACTCAACGAGTATGCCAAGCAAGACCTCTTATTAGGTCGAGCTTATGTGTATCTCATGGCTCGTCCAAATCCCCGACCAAGCCCATTGCTGGCTCGAGACTAAGGACGGCCTATGAGTTTGGGCGTCCCCCATTCATTTGGTAGTCGAGGAGATTCACTCCAACGACACAAGCATTCATGACATGACATTGCATTTCATTCATTCATTCAATACATTTCATTCATTCATTCATTCATTTGAAATTAGAACGAGTGCGATAAAGTACGCACCCGCCCTTATTTTTAAAACTCCCAACAAGTATCACAATAAGCAAGTATCAAATTCATACACTTGACACTCACCGAGCAATTCAATAAGAATTATTTTCTGGGAGTTCAAGTGTCCGCGGTGAGATCCTCTTGAAGGTCTCCTTGCGCGCCTGGCAATTTAATAGTGGATAATCACACAATTAACCCACTTATCAAGAAAGATTGTACACTAGTACAATCTAAGAATTATTTCGAAAAAGGGAACCTCAATTACACGTAAATCGAGGTTCAACTTGCCTTTTATCATGTACAATATTATTTGAGTTTTTATCATGAAAATCGTAAACAAAACGTTTAAGAACATCAAAAGAATAAAGAGTTTTTGAAAAACTCTATTTCTTTGAAATTGGAAAATTTTCCACTTTTACGATAATCTTTGAAAAATCATAACTTGCTCGGTATAAGTCGAGAATTGGAAAACTTTATACCGTTGGAAACCTCTTAGAGAGTACTATAAGTTTCTAGAAGACACTTTTCCATGAATCGAAGTGGAAAGTGGTCAAAAATGGGCTTGAAGACGCAGCTTCAGTTTACAAGGCAGAATGAAGTTGGTTTTTGGCCAACTTTGAAAATTCGGCACGATTCGCACGTTGCAAACCGGCCTCTGAAATTTTCAGCTCAATTAGTGTTGCAAGTGAAGTGTATGACAAAACAAGCGGATCAAGAATCGGAGTTTCGAGTACCGAGATACGGTAGCCCGAAGTTGGGGAAATTCAAGACTGGATGAGAATTTTCCAGATTTGAACCTCTAACTTTAGTAATTCAATTGGGTATCGAAACGAACTTGAATCGGCACCAAAATTGGCAGTATTTCAATACTATATGGAAAGTATCTCTCTATCGAATTTCGGGGAAAAATACCTTCGGCAAGGTAGTTAATGAGCCAACCGCAGTTCAAGAAAATTCCTAAGGCATTCTGCCTTTGACTTTCATTTCCCAAATTTCCAATCGTTCAACCAAGAAGGTTATCCAACCATGGTTCATTTGTAAAAATAAGGGTCTAAGATACACCCATAATATCTTTGGTAGTGTTTAATATCAAAAACATCAACTAACAAGTTCACTACAAGATTTGGTTCCAAACCAGTCCAAACATTAGGGTTTTCCAAAACAGAGCAGTCCACTTGCTTCAGTCACAAATCAGTCAATATAGCTCGAAATCGAGCATGGCTTACGCCGTTGGAAAATACATTCATAGGACTAAAATATCACAGAAGAAATCATTTCCAAATTCGGCACCCATCTGGTTCAAATTCGGGCATCAAGTTGCTGCCTGAACACTTCATTCCAGATGAACAGAGTGGCAGGACAGCGAACTTAAAACATTTGGTTCGACTTGGTCACAAAGAATCAGAACGTGCATTTTATACCAAATTAAAGCTAGGAATGTCTAGTTTCAAACGCCACCAACGGCACATGATTTCGACATCCGAGGACAGAGTTATAGCTAAAATACTACTGCTGGTCAGAGACATACGCGAATCAGTTTCCAGATTTGCTGGTTTCGAAAAAAAATTCATTTGCTCCATCAACCCTCAATATTTTCCAATGCAATTTTTCACACATCTAATACATCCTATAAACATCCAATTCAAGCCATTAAACCATTAAAATTTGGCCTGGAAATGGCCGAACATAGCAGGGGCAAAATCGGAAAGTTTAGCTTCTTACACCCAATGAAGTTTCCACTAATTACCCATCACTAATGCATCATTATAATCACTAAACCAACAATATAATCACCATTAATCATCACATCAGCAACAACAACCCAAGTGTGGGAATTCCAAGAGCCCACAATCACATTTTTACACCATAAACAAGTAACTAAGTGCATGTATGAGCTTAATCTTGTCATATAATCTCCAAAAGATAAGAATCCAAGAGTTGATCATTACCTACTCCTTTGGTTTGCAAGGTCAGAATTTTCGGCCCTCTTGAAGCTCCAAGAAACCGTGAGAGTTCCCTTCCTCCTTAGTTAGATGTAGTCTCCAAGTGGTTTGCTAAGAGATCTCCAAGTTTGGTGTGATTTGGGTGGATTTTAGTGCATGGATTGAAGATGAAAAATGAAGACAATGGAGAGCTCTTCTCCTTCTTGTTGTTCGGCCAAGTGAGGTGAAGAGAGAGAGAGTGCTGATGCAATTGGCTTCCAAAGGAAGATTCTTTGTGTGGTGCAAAATGCACCTCAAAGTCAACTGGAAATAGTGCAATTTAGGGTGCGTTTGGACTCGATTTTTCTCGCGCGTTTGGTTCACTAGTGCACTAAACCTCCAAGGCATATATATTCTTGTAAATATTATTCACTCTTAATTGTCCCGGAATAAGGGTCTAAAGTCCCTCAAATGAAGTCGCGCGTGTGAAAACGCGTACCGTCAATTTTACCGCTATAACGCGAAACTTTCGAAAAATTCTTATAACGATTGCACCACTAACTATCACTTGAATATTTATACTTAAGATTACCTATTTTAGTACCATAGTACAAGTCTCTAATATTCCAAACTTATCGGGCTACTACGCGGATAAAATCTCCAAATACTATTCACTATTTTTACTAAACGCGCTCTAGGAAATTAATTTTCGAAACGAATCATTTTAAAAATATAACGAGGTTATATTATCATGCGTTTAGGTCTCATAAGACTAGAAAATATTCCTTGGAAATAAAATCCAATTAAATAATTTATTAAGCCATAAATTAGGCATAAAATAATAGTTTTTGCGAGTCCTCACAGAAAGTCCTGGGGCTGCTTTAATAGCCTATAGTGGTCTCTCCCACCTGACCGAGGCCTTTTGGAGGGGTGCTGGGCTTCTTGACCTGCGGGCATGGGCTCTTCACTTGTTGTGGGTATAACCCCACCTCCAAGAACAAAACCCACGGCCCAATGGGGTGGTTAACTGTGGGACAATATTGGTCAGGGGCGTTACAGTGGTATCAGAGCCGACTCCCGACCCCGGTGTGCCAGCGAGGACGCTGGGTCTCCTAAGGGGGGTGGATTGTAATGATCCCACATCGGCTAGGGAGAAAGTCCTGGGGCTGCTTTAATAGCCTATAGTGGTCTCTCCCACCTGACCGAGGCCTTTTGGAGGGGTGCTGGGCTTCTTGACCTGCGGGCTTGGGCTCTTCACTTGTTGTGGGTATAACCCCACCTCCAAGAACAAAACCCACGGCCCAATGGGGTGGTTAACTGTGGGACAATATTGGTCAGGGGCGTTACAGAATCTATCACTTTGTTTCCTCTCACACCAATCCAAATTGCAACCTCTACTTATCTCTTAACACCGGATAAATTAATTCCAGTATCCAAAACTTAACCTAGTTGGTCGAATTTTTTCGAACTTTTCGCACTAGTGGGTCCCACGTCCGGTATACACTCTTAATTTCTCAAAACCTATTCGATACTAGAAAAATCATCTAAAAACTATATCTGCTCCTTAAAAGTATCTA
>NW_020862623.1:0-27783 GCF_003713205.1 Coffea eugenioides | reverse complement strand
TTCTCAAATCTGTTTGTTTGCTGTCGGACGCACAAAGAGCTTGCACCGGACGTCCGAAAGAATTGAAGAAAATCTCTGAAACTCACTGCCTGCTGTCGGACGCATAAAACAGGGCTATCGGACGTCCGACACTCCAACGGCTAGTTGACTCTTCAGCTACTTTCTATCCGTTGGAAGCTTTAATGAGGCTCTTTCTTGGTCCTATATAAATAGTGATTGGTCAGATACTTCAAACAACTTTGGCACACTGAAGATACAAAAGATCTAGAGAGATTTTAGTGAGAAAATACTCTTCAAAGAAGATATGTAGTCTTAGTGGTGTGAGGTTCATTGTAAGCTTTTCATTTGTGAGTGAATACTTCATGAGTGTAGCTCTGTGAGGGTTGTCTTGAGGGATAGTAAAACGTCCTGGCTTGACCGAGGGAGTTCGGGGCAAGGAGGAGGTGAACCTTCCTTTGTACACAAGAGTGATTGTAATTCATCAATTTGAAGTAGCTTGTTTTAAGCTCAAGAGGAGCTGGGTAGTTAATTGGTTTGCAATTCTTTCCTTTTACTTATTGTTACATTTATGATCTTGAAATTGTTTATCTCTTCTACTCACAAGCACTTGTGCTTTCTTATCAACTGCTCCATTGTGTGGTCGCTTAGAAAAGTGGTTGTTTTCGGGGCTTACAATTGGTATCAGAGCTTGGTTTCCTAGAGATTAAGCTCAATCGGCTTTGGAGTAAAGATGACAACCAATAATGCTATGTTTTTTGAAGGACATTCTGTTATTAGACCACCTGTGTTTAATGGGTCAAATTATATGAGTTGGAAAGAAAGAATGATTATCTTTTTGCAATCTATTGATATCGAATTGTGGTTTATTATTAGTGAAGGTCCATATGATGCCTCTCTTATAGATGAAAATACTCATGCATCTAGACCGAAAACAAGAAGTGAACTGACTGCTGTAGATAGAGCTCATCTCACTTTAAATGTAAAAGCCATGAATGTGTTATATTGTGCATTAGACTCAAATGAATCTATTCGAGTCAAGGGTTGCAAGTCAGCTAAAGAAATTTGGGACAAACTGAAAGAAATTCATGAAGGTAGTGAGAATGTTAGAGAACAAAAGAAGTCCATTCTAGTTACAAAGTATGAATCTTTCAAGATGGAACCTCGTGAAAATGTTGATCAAATGTATTGTAGATTCAATAATCTCATTAAAGATTTAGAGGTGCTGGAAAAAGAATATTCTCTAGGTGAGAAAAATAGAAAAATTCTGAATGCCTTGTCCAATGATTGGGAAAATAAAGTGACTGCTATTGAGGAGGCTAAAGATTTGAATACTATGCCTATTGAATCTCTTATTAATTCTCTTACCTCTTATGAGCTGAAACTTAAGACTAAAATGCAAGAGGATGAGGATGCGAAAGTAAGAAAGAGCATTGCTCTAAAGGCATCTCAAGATAAAGATGATTCTGCCTCCCTAGATGAAGATGATGCAGAAGGTGATGACAATGATATCGCACTCATCACAAGAAGGTTCAAACGAATACTTAACAAGAGAAAATTCAGAAAAGGTGGACCTAGCAATTCATTCCCAAATCAGTTCAACAACTCGAGAAACAAAGGGAAACTAGAGTTCAACAAAAAGCAAACTGATCAGTGCTTTGAATGCGGCCAACCTGAACACTATGCAAGTGACTGTCCAGTGATGAAGAAGAAAGAAGGAAGAAAACCAAGAATAAACAAATTTCAATTCACATGGAATGAATGCAATTCCGATGGTGAAATTGAAGAGGAAGATCAATCTGCTCAATTGGCTTTCATGGCCATTGGAGATGATGAGGTAATATCTTCTAACTCTCAATCTGATTGTGATGATGAAACTGAAGATGATCTTGAATATTTCATTATAAAATTGCATGATAGTTTGAAAGAATCTTATGCTAGAAACAAGGAGTTAAAACAGAAAATTAGTTTTTTTCTTCGAGATAATGCAAATCTTTTTCAACAAAATAAAAAGTTGATTGCTGAAAATGATTACTTCAAAAAGAGTGAGACTGCTTTACATTTTGAGCTTGATAGAAAAGCAAAGCTTTGTGATTTGTTCAAAAAGGAACAAGATGATTTGAAAAGAAGAATGGATGGTCTAAATGAGTTGCTTAAACACAAGAAACAAGTCTGTTTTCAAAAGAATAGGTTGAATTCTAATTCAAATGAGTTTGCTATCCATAGGAGAAGACAAGTAAGATTTATTAAACCTGTTCATGTAAATAACTCTTTGGTTATGTGTAATTTTTGTTGTCAAAAAGGTCACATGAATAGTGATTGTTAATGTGAGAAAAATAGAGAAGAGGCAGTGAAATGCAGTGTGGATAGTTACGATCATGATCTAATTTTTAAGCCAGTAGGGGTTTTGTCTAATCATCCGTGCAGTGATTCTTGTTCATCGAAACTTTGTTCTTTTTGATACTTTGAATCTGAGTTTTCGCTGATATCTTTGAATACTACTGGGAATCTATATGATGTCCAAAAAGAGAGATAAAAGAATAATGCTGATCTCATCGATTGATTTGCTTGATTGCTAGTCATTTCTCTATTTTTTCCTTGGAATATTGAATTCTCTGTTATTGTTGCTGGATTATAGTAGTTTGATTTTTACTCTTATGATGACAAAAAAGGGGGAGAAATGATAATCAATGTCGTATGGGAGAGTTATTCTGAGATTATGAGTTTGGCTCTTAAAAGTTTTGGTTGCAATGATTGAGGGGGAGCTTATACTTATTTTTGTTTCTTTCCATCCATTGTTTTGTCATCATCAAAAAGGGGGAGATTGTTGATCTTGATCCCTATCTTTTGATGTTTACAAAACAAATGGATATTACTAATGTCTCTTAAAAGATCTATTCAGTTATGAAGCAAATTAGTTCCAAAGATCAAGTACAATTGAAAGATGACAAAATATGCTGAAGCTGTCGGACGCGCAAGAAGTCAAGCGGATCGGAGCGTTCCGATAATCATTGCATGCAACTTCGGCACGCATGCTTCTCGGACGTCCGATACGGATCCTTCGAAGTCAGACGAAACTATCCGGACGCCTGATCATGTCTCTAAGCCAGGACGTCCGATAGAAACAAGATAATTTCTCAAATCTGTTTGTATTTGCTGTCCGGACGCACAAAGAGCTTGCACACGGACGTCCGAAAAGAATTGAAGAAAATCTCCTGAAACCTCACTGGCCTGCTGTCGACGCATAAAACAGGCGCCTCTCGGACGTCCGACACTCAAGGGGGGGAGGGGGGCTAGTTTGAACTCTTCAATCTACTTTCTATCCGTTGGAACGGCTTAATGAGGCTCTTTATTGTCCTATATAAGAGTAGTGATTTGGTCAAGATACTTCAAACACACTTTGGCACACTGAAAGAACAAAAGATCTAGAGAGATTTTAGTGAGAAATACTCTCAAAGAAGATTTGTAGTCTAGTGGTGTGAGGTTCATGTAAGCTTTTCATTTGTGAGTGAGGAGGTACGTTCATGAGTGTAGCCTCTGTGAGGGTTGTCTTGAGGGAAAAAATAATAGTAAAAACGTCCTGGCTTGACCTGAGGGAGTATTCGGGGCAAGGAGGAGTGAACCTTCCTTTGTACCACAAGAGTGATGTAATTCATCCAATTTGAAGTAGCTTGTTTGAAGCTCAAGAGGAGCTGGGTAGTTAATTGGTTTGCAATTCTTTCCTTTTACTTATTGTTACATTTATGATCTTGAAATTGTTTATCTCTTCTACTCACAAGCACTTGTGCTTTCTTATCAACTGCTCCATTGTGTGGTCGCTTAGAAAAGTGGTTGTTTTCGGGGCTTACAATTGGTATCAGAGCTTGGTTTCCTAGAGATTAAGCTCAATCGGCTTTGGAGTAAAGATGACAACCAATAATGCTATGTTTTTTGAAGGACATTCTGTTATTAGACCACCTGTGTTTAATGGGTCAAATTATATGAGTTGGAAAGAAAGAATGATTATCTTTTTGCAATCTATTGATATCGAATTGTGGTTTATTATTAGTGAAGGTCCATATGATGCCTCTCTTATAGATGAAAATACTCATGCATCTAGACCGAAAACAAGAAGTGAACTGACTGCTGTAGATAGAGCTCATCTCACTTTAAATGTAAAAGCCATGAATGTGTTATATTGTGCATTAGACTCAAATGAATCTATTCGAGTCAAGGGTTGCAAGTCAGCTAAAGAAATTTGGGACAAACTGAAAGAAATTCATGAAGGTAGTGAGAATGTTAGAGAACAAAAGAAGTCCATTCTAGTTACAAAGTATGAATCTTTCAAGATGGAACCTCGTGAAAATGTTGATCAAATGTATTGTAGATTCAATGATCTCATTAAAGATTTAGAGGTGCTGGAAAAAGAATATTCTCTAGGTGAGAAAAATAGAAAAATTCTGAATGCCTTGTCCAATGATTGGGAAAATAAAGTGACTGCTATTGAGGAGGCTAAAGATTTGAATACTATGCCTATTGAATCTCTTATTAATTCTCTTACCTCTTATGAGCTGAAACTTAAGACTAAAATGCAAGAGATGAGGATGCGAAAGTAAGAAAGAGCATTGCTCTAAAGGCATCTCAAGATAAAGATGATTCTGCCTCCCTAGATGAAGATGATGCAGAAGGTGATGACAATGATATCGCACTCATCACAAGAAGGTTCAAACGAATACTTAACAAGAGAAAATTCAGAAAAGGTGGACCTAGCAATTCATTCCCAAATCAGTTCAACAACTCGAGAAACAAAGGGAAACTAGAGTTCAACAAAAAGCAAACTGATCAGTGCTTTGAATGCGGCCAACCTGAACACTATGCAAGTGACTGTCCAGTGATGAAGAAGAAAGAAGGAAGAAAACCAAGAATAAACAAATTTCAATTCACATGGAATGAATGCAATTCCGATGGTGAAATTGAAGAGGAAGATCAATCTGCTCAATTGGCTTTCATGGCCATTGGAGATGATGAGGTAATATCTTCTAATTCTCAATCTGATTGTGATGATGAAACTGAAGATGATCTTGAATATTTCATTATAAAATTGCATGATAGTTTGAAAGAATCTTATGCTAGAAACAAGGAGTTAAAACAGAAAATTAGTTTTTTGCTTCGAGATAATGCAAATCTTTTTCAACAAAATAAAAAGTTGATTGCTGAAAATGATTACTTCAAAAAGAGTGAGACTGCTTTACATTTTGAGCTTGATAGAAAAGCAAAGCTTTGTGATTTGTTCAAAAAGGAACAAGATGATTTGAAAAGAAGAATGGATGGTCTAAATGAGTTGCTTAAACACAAGAAACAAGTCTGTTTTCAAAAGAATAGGTTGAATTCTAATTCAAATGAGTTTGCTATCCATAGGAGAAGACAAGTAAGATTTATTAAACCTGTTCATGTAAATAACTCTTTGGTTATGTGTAATTTTTGTTGTCAAAAAGGTCACATGAATAGTGATTGTTATGTGAGAAAAAATATGAGAAGAGGCATGAAATGCATGTGGATAGTTAGACATGATGCTAATTTTAACAAGTAGGAGGTTTTGTCTAATCATTGCAGTGATTCTTGTTCATAATATTTGTTCTTTTGATACTTTGATCTGAGTTTTCGCTGATATCTTTGAATACTACTGAATCTATATGATGTCAAAAAGAGAGATAAAAGAATAATGCTGATCTCATGATGATTTGCTGTGATTGCTGTCATTTCTCTATTTTTTCTTGGAATATTGAATTCTCTGTTATTGTTGCTGGATTATAGTAGTTGATTTTTACTCTTATGATGACAAAAAGGGGGAGAAATGGATACAATGTGTAAGGGAGAGTTATTCTGAGATTATGAGTTTGGCTCTTAAAAGTTTTGGTTGCAATGATTGAGGGGGAGCTTATACTTATTTTTGTTTCTTTCCATCCATTGTTTTGTCATCATCAAAAAGGGGGAGATTGTTGATCTTGATCCCTATCTTTTGATGTTTACAAAACAAATGGATATTACTAATGTCTCTTAAAAGATCTATTCAGTTATGAAGCAAATTAGTTCCAAAGATCAAGTACAATTGAAAGATGACAAAATATGCTGAAGCTGTCGGACGCTCAAGAAGTCAGGATCGGACGTCCGATAATCATTGCACAACTTCGGACGCATGCTTCGGACGTCCGATAGGATCCTTCGAAGTCGACGAAACTATCGGACGCTGAATATGTCTCTACCGGACATCCGATAGAAACAAGATAATTTCTCAAATCTGTTTGTTTGCTGTCGGACGCACAAAGAGCTTGCACCGGACGTCCGAAAGAATTGAAGAAAATCTCTGAAACTCACTGCCTGCTGGCGGACGCATAAAACAGGGCTATCGGACGTCCGACACTCCAACGGCTAGTTGACTCTTCAACTACTTTCTATCCGTTGGAAGCTTTAATGAGGCTCTTTCTTGGTCCTATATAAATAGTGATTGGTCAGATACTTCAAACAACTTTGGCACACTGAAGATACAAAAGATCTAGAGAGATTTTAGTGAGAAAATACTCTTCAAAGAAGATTTGTAGTCTTAGTGGTGTGAGGTTCATTGTAAGCTTTTCATTTGTGAGTGAATACTTCATGAGTGTAGCTCTGTGAGGGTTGTCCTGAGGGATAGTAAAACGTCCTGGCTTGACCGAGGGAGTTCGGGGCAAGGAGGAGGTGAACCTTCCTTTGTACACAAGAGTGATTGTAATTCATCAATTTGAAGTAGCTTGTTTGAAGCTCAAGAGGAGCTGGGTAGTTAATTGGTTTGCAATTCTTTCCTTTTACTTATTGTTACATTTATGATCTTGAAATTGTTTATCTCTTCTACTCACAAGCACTTGTGCTTTCTTATCAACTGCTCCATTGTGTGGTCGCTTAGAAAAGTGGTTGTTTTCGGGGCTTACAATTGGTATCAGAGCTTGGTTTCCTAGAGATTAAGCTCAATCGGCTTTGGAGTAAAGATGACAACCAATAATGCTATGTTTTTTGAAGGACATTCTGTTATTAGACCACCTGTGTTTAATGGGTCAAATTATATGAGTTGGAAAGAAAGAATGATTATCTTTTTGCAATCTATTGATATCGAATTGTGGTTTATTATTAGTGAAGGTCCATATGATGCCTCTCTTATAGATGAAAATACTCATGCATCTAGACCGAAAACAAGAAGTGAACTGACTGCTGTAGATAGAGCTCATCTCACTTTAAATGCAAAAGCCATGAATGTGTTATATTGTGCATTAGACTCAAATGAATCTATTCGAGTCAAGGGTTGCAAGTCAGCTAAAGAAATTTGGGACAAACTGAAAGAAATTCATGAAGGTAGTGAGAATGTTAGAGAACAAAAGAAGTCCATTCTAGTTACAAAGTATGAATCTTTCAAGATGGAACCTCGTGAAAATGTTGATCAAATGTATTGTAGATTCAATGATCTCATTAAAGATTTAGAGGTGCTGGAAAAAGAATATTCTCTAGGTGAGAAAAATAGAAAAATTCTGAATGCCTTGTCCAATGATTGGGAAAATAAAGTGACTGCTATTGAGGAGGCTAAAGATTTGAATACTATGCCTATTGAATCTCTTATTAATTCTCTTACCTCTTATGAGCTGAAACTTAAGACTAAAATGCAAGAGGATGAGGATGCGAAAGTAAGAAAGAGCATTGCTCTAAAGGCATCTCAAGATAAAGATGATTCTGCCTCCCTAGATGAAGATGATGCAGAAGGTGATGACAATGATATCGCACTCATCACAAGAAGGTTCAAACGAATACTTAACAAGAGAAAATTCAGAAAAGGTGGACCTAGCAATTCATTCCCAAATCAGTTCAACAACTCGAGAAACAAAGGGAAGCTAGAGTTCAACAAAAAACAAACTGATCAGTGCTTTGAATGCGGCCAACCTGAACACTATGCAAGTGACTGTCCAGTGATGAAGAAGAAAGAAGGAAGAAAATCAAGAATAAACAAATTTCAATTCACATGGAATGAATGCAATTCCGATGGTGAAATTGAAGAGGAAGATCAATCTGCTCAATTGGCTTTCATGGCCATTGGAGATGATGAGGTAATATCTTCTAACTCTCAATCTGATTGTGATGATGAAACTGAAGATGATCTTGAACATTTCATTATAAAATTGCATGATAGTTTGAAAGAATCTTATGCTAGAAACAAGGAGTTAAAACAGAAAATTAGTTTTTTACTTCGAGATAATGCAAATCTTTTTCAACAAAATAAAAAGTTGATTGCTGAAAATGATTACTTCAAAAAGAGTGAGACTGCTTTACATTTTGAGCTTGATAGAAAAGCAAAGCTTTGTGATTTGTTCAAAAAGGAACAAGGTGATTTGAAAAGAAGAATGGATGGTCAAATGAGTTGCTTAAACACCAGAAACAAGTCTTTTTAAAAGAATAGGTGAAATTCTAAATTCAAATGAAGTTTGCTATCCATAGGAGAAGACAAGTAAGATTTATTAAACTGTTCAATGTAAATAACTCTTGGTTATGTGTAATTTTGTTGTCAAAAAGGTTCACATGAATAAGTGATTGTTAAGTGAGAAAAATATGAGAAGAAGGCATGGAATGCATGTGGATAGTTAGACATGAATGCTAAATTTTTAACAAGTAGGTTTTGTCTATCATTGCAGTGATTCTTGTTGGCATTAATATTTGTTCTTTTGATAACCTTTGATCTGAGGTTTTCGCTGATATCTTTGAAATACTACTGAATGCTATATGATGTCAAAAAGAGAGATAAAAGAATAATGCCTGATCTCATGAATGATTTGCTGTGATTGCTGTCATTTCCTCTATTTTTCTTGGAATATTGAAATTCTCTGTTATTTGTTGCTGATTATAGTAGTTGATTTTTACTCTTATGAATGACAAAAAAGGGGGAGAAATGGATACAATGTGTAAGGGAGAGTTATTCTGAGTTAGAGTTGGCTCTTAAAAAGTTTTGGTTGCAATGAATTGAGGGGAGAGCTTATACTTAATTTTTGTTTCTTCCATCACATTGTTTTGTCATCATCAAAAAGGGGGAGATTGCTTGATCTTGGATCCCTATCTTTGATGTTTACAAAACCAATGATATTCTAATGTTCTTAAAAGATCTATTCAGTTATGAAGCAAATTTAGTTCCAAGATCAAGTACAATTGAAAGGATGACAAAATATTGCTGAAGCTGCGGAACGCTCAAGAAGTCAAAGGATGCGGACGTCGATAATCATTGCAAGCCACTTCGGACGCATGCTTCGGACGTCCCGATAGGATCCTTCGAAAGTCGGACCGAAACAATCCGGAACGCTGAATATGTCTCTACCGGACGTCCGATAGAAACAAGATAATTTCTCAAATGCTGTTTGTTTTGCTGTCGACGCACAAAAGAAAGCTTGCACCGGACGTAACCGAAAGAATTTGAAGAAAATCTCTGAAACTCCACTGCCTGCTGTCCGGATCAGCATAAAAACAGGGGCTATCGGAACCGTCCGACACTCCAACGGCTAGTTTGACTTCTTCAGCAACTATCTATCCGTTGGAAAGCTTTAAATGAAGGCCTTCTTTCCTTGGTCCTATATAAATACGTGATTGTCAGATACTTCAAACAACTTTGGCAGCACTGAGAATACAAAAGACTAGAGAGATTTAGTGAGAAATACTGCTTCAAAGAAATTTGAGTTTAGTGGTGTGAGTTCATTGTAAGCTTTCATTTGGTGAGTGAATACTTCATGAGTGTAGCTCTGTGAGGGTTCGTCCTGAGGGATAGTAAAACAGTCCTGGCTTGAACCGCGAGGGAGTTCGGGGCAGGAGGAGGTGAACCTCCTTTGTTACACAAGAAGTGATTTGTAATTAATCAAATTTGAAGTAGCTTGTTGAAGCTCAAGAGAGCTGGTAGTTAATTGTTTGGCAATTCTTTTCCTTTACTTATTGTTTATAAACATTTATGGATCTTTAAATTGTATCTCTTCTACTCACAAGCACTTGTTGCGCTTTCTTATCAAACTGCTCCATTGTGTGGTCGTTAGAAAAAAGTGTTGGTTTTGGGCCTTAAAATTGGTATCAGAGCTTGGTCTCCTAGAGATTAAGCTCAATCGGCTTTGGAGTAAAGATGACAACCAATAATGCTATGTTTTTTGAAGGACATTCTGTTATTAGACCACCTGTATTTAATGGGTCAAATTATATGAGTTGGAAAGAAAGAATGATTATCTTTTTGCAATCTATTGATATCGAATTGTGGTTTATTATTAGTGAAGGTCCATATGATGCCTCTCTTATAGATGAAAATACTCATGCATCTAGACCGAAAATAAGAAGTGAACTGACTGCTGTAGATAGAGCTCATCTCACTTTAAATGCAAAAGCCATGAATGTGTTATATTGTGCATTAGACTCAAATGAATCTATTCGAGTCAAGGGTTGCAAGTCAGCTAAAGAAATTTGGGACAAACTGAAAGAAATTCATGAAGGTAGTGAGAATGTTAGAGAACAAAAGAAGTCCATTCTAGTTACAAAGTATGAATCTTTCAAGATGGAACCTCGTGAAAATGTTGATCAAATGTATTGTAGATTCAATGATCTCATTAAAGATTTAGAGGTGCTGGAAAAAGAATATTCTCTAGGTGAGAAAAATAGAAAAATTCTGAATGCCTTGTCCAATGATTGGGAAAATAAAGTGACTGCTATTGAGGAGGCTAAAGATTTGAATACTATGCCTATTGAATCTCTTATTAATTCTCTTAAAACCGTTCTTATGAGCTGAAACTTAAGTACTAAAATGCAAGAAGGATGAGGATGCGAAAGTAAGAAAAGAGCATTGCCTCTAAAGGCATCTCCAAGATAAAGATGATTCTGCCTCCCTAGATGAAGATGATGCAGAAGGGGTGATGACAATGATATCGGCACTCATTCAAACAAGAAGGTTCAAAACGAATACTTAACAAGAAAAGAAAATTCAGAAAGGTGGACCTGCAATCATTCCCATCAGTTCAACAACTCGAGAAAACAAAGGGAAGCTAGAGTTTCAACAAAAAGCAACTGATCAGTGCTTTGAATCGGCCAACCTGAACACTATGCAAGTGACTGTCCAGTGATGAAGAAGAAAGAAGGAAGAAAACCAAGAATAAACAAATTTCAATTCACATGGAATGAATGCAATTCCGATGGTGAAATTGAAGAGGAAGATCAATCTGCTCAATTGGCTTTCATGGCCATTGGAGATGATGAGGTAATATCTTCTAACTCTCAATCTGATTGTGATGATGAAACTGAAGATGATCTTGAATATTTCATTATAAAATTGCATGATAGTTTGAAAGAATCTTATGCTAGAAACAAGGAGTTAAAACAGAAAATTAGTTTTTTGCTTCGAGATAATGCAAATCTTTTTCAACAAAATAAAAAGTTGATTGCTGAAAATGATTACTTCAAAAAGAGTGAGACTGCTTTACATTTTGAGCTTGATAGAAAAGCAAAGCTTTGTGATTTGTTCAAAAAGGAACAAGATGATTTGAAAAGAAGAATGGATGGTCTAAATGAGTTGCTTAAACACAAGAAACAAGTCTGTTTTCAAAAGAATAGGTTGAATTCTAATTCAAATGAGTTTGCTATCCATAGGAGAAGACAAGTAAGATTTATTAAACCTGTTCATGTAAATAACTCTTTGGTTATGTGTAATTTTTGTTGTCAAAAAGGTCACATGAATAGTGATTGTTATGTGAGAAAAAATATGAGAAGAGGCATGAAATGCATGTGGATAGTTAGACATGATGCTAATTTTAACAAGTAGGAGGTTTTGTCTAATCATTGCAGTGATTCTTGTTCATAATATTTGTTCTTTTGATACTTTGATCTGAGTTTTCGCTGATATCTTTGAATACTACTGAATCTATATGATGTCAAAAAGAGAGATAAAAGAATAATGCTGATCTCATGATGATTTGCTGTGATTGCTGTCATTTCTCTATTTTTTCTTGGAATATTGAATTCTCTTTTATTGTTGCTGGATTATAGTAGTTGATTTTTACTCTTATGATGACAAAAAGGGGGAGAAATGGATACAATGTGTAAGGGAGAGTTATTCTGAGATTATGAGTTTGGCTCTTAAAAGTTTTGGTTGCAATGATTGAGGGGGAGCTTATACTTATTTTTGTTTCTTTCCATCCATTGTTTTGTCATCATCAAAAAGGGGGAGATTGTTGATCTTGATCCCTATCTTTTGATGTTTACAAAACAAATGGATATTACTAATGTCTCTTAAAAGATCTATTCAGTTATGAAGCAAATTAGTTCCAAAGATCAAGTACAATTGAAAGATGACAAAATATGCTGAAGCTGTCGGACGCTCAAGAAGTCAGGATCGGACGTCCGAAAATCATTGCACAACTTCGGCTTCGGACGTCCGATAGGATCCTTCGAAGTCGACGAAACTATCGGACGCTGAATATGTCTCTACCGGACGTCCGATAGAAACAAGATAATTTCTCAAATCTGTTTGTTTGCTGTCGGACGCACAAAGAGCTTGCACCGGACGTCCGAAAGAATTGAAGAAAATCTCTGAAACTCACTACCTGCTGTCGGACGCATAAAACAGGGCTATCGGACGTCCGACACTCCAACGGCTAGTTGACTCTTCAGCTACTTTCTATCCGTTGGAAGCTTTAATGAGGCTCTTTCTTGGTCCTATATAAATAGTGATTGGTCAGATACTTCAAACAACTTTGGCACACTGAAGATACAAAACATCTAGAGAGATTTTAGTGAGAAAATACTCTTCAAAGAAGATTTGTAGTCTTAGTGGTGTGAGGTTCATTGTAAGCTTTTCATTTGTGAGTGAATACTTCATGAGTGTAGCTCTGTGAGGGTTGTCTTGAGGGATAGTAAAACGTCCTGGCTTGACCGAGGGAGTTCGGGGCAAGGAGGAGGTGAACCTTCCTTTGTACACAAGAGTGATTGTAATTCATCAATTTGAAGTAGCTTGTTTGAAGCTCAAGAGGAGCTGGGTAGTTAATTGGTTTGCAATTCTTTCCTTTTACTTATTGTTACATTTATGATCTTGAAATTGTTTATCTCTTCTACTCACAAGCACTTGTGCTTTCTTATCAACTGCTCCATTGTGTGGTCGCTTAGAAAAGTGGTTGTTTTCGGGGCTTACAATTGGTATCAGAGCTTGGTCTCCTAGAGATTAAGCTCAATCGGCTTTGGAGTAAAGATGACAACCAATAATGCTATGTTTTTTGAAGGACATTCTGTTATTAGACCACCTGTGTTTAATGGGTCAAATTATATGAGTTGGAAAGAAAGAATGATTATCTTTTTGCAATCTATTGATATCGAATTGTGGTTTATTATTAGTGAAGGTCCATATGATGCCTCTCTTATAGATGAAAATACTCATGCATCTAGACCGAAAACAAGAAGTGAACTGACTGCTGTAGATAGAGCTCATCTCACTTTAAATGGAAAAGCCATGAATGTGTTATATTGTGCATTAGACTCAAATGAATCTATTCGAGTCAAGGGTTGCAAGTCAGCTAAAGAAATTTGGGACAAACTGAAAGAAATTCATGAAGGTAGTGAGAATGTTAGAGAACAAAAGAAGTCCATTCTAGTTACAAAGTATGAATCTTTCAAGATGGAACCTCGTGAAAATGTTGATCAAATGTATTGTAGATTCAATGATCTCATTAAAGATTTAGAGGTGCTGGAAAAAGAATATTCTCTAGGTGAGAAAAATAGAAAAATTCTGAATGCCTTGTCCAATGATTGGGAAAATAAAGTGACTGCTATTGAGGAGGCTAAAGATTTGAATACTATGCCTATTGAATCTCTTATTAATTCTCTTACCTCTTATGAGCTGAAACTTAAGACTAAAATGCAAGAGGATGAGGATGCGAAAGTAAGAAAGAGCATTGCTCTAAAGGCATCTCAAGATAAAGATGATTCTGCCTCCCTAGATGAAGATGATGCAGAAGGTGATGACAATGATATCGCACTCATCACAAGAAGGTTCAAACGAATACTTAACAAGAGAAAATTCAGAAAAGGTGGACCTAGCAATTCATTCCCAAATCAGTTCAACAACTCGAGAAACAAAGGGAAGCTAGAGTTCAACAAAAAGCAAACTGATCAGTGCTTTGAATGCGGCCAACCTGAACACTATGCAAGTGACTGTCCAGTGATGAAGAAGAAAGAAGGAAGAAAACCAAGAATAAACAAATTTCAATTCACATGGAATGAATGCAATTCCGATGGTGAAATTGAAGAGGAAGATCAATCTGCTCAATTGGCTTTCATGGCCATTGGAGATGATGAGGTAATATCTTCTAACTCTCAATCTGATTGTGATGATGAAACTGAAGATGATCTTGAATATTTCATTATAAAATTGCATGATAGTTTGAAAGAATCTTATGCTAGAAACAAGGAGTTAAAACAGAAAATTAGTTTTTTGCTTCGAGATAATGCAAATCTTTTTCAACAAAATAAAAAGTTGATTGCTGAAAATGATTACTTCAAAAAGAGTGAGACTGCTTTACATTTTGAGCTTGATAGAAAAGCAAAGCTTTGTGATTTGTTCAAAAAGGAACAAGATGATTTGAAAAGAAGAATGGATGGTCTAAATGAGTTGCTTAAACACAAGAAACAAGTCTGTTTTCAAAAGAATAGGTTGAATTCTAATTCAAATGAGTTTGCTATCCATAGGAGAAGACAAGTAAGATTTATTAAACCTGTTCATGTAAATAACTCTTTGGTTATGTGTAATTTTTGTTGTCAAAAAGGTCACATGAATAGTGATTGTTATGTGAGAAAAAATATGAGAAGAGGCATGAAATGCATGTGGATAGTTAGACATGATGCTAATTTTAACAAGTAGGAGGTTTTGTCTAATCATTGCAGTGATTCTTGTTCATAATATTTGTTCTTTTGATACTTTGATCTGAGTTTTCGCTGATATCTTTGAATACTACTGAATCTATATGATGTCAAAAAGAGAGATAAAAGAATAATGCTGATCTCATGATGATTTGCTGTGATTGCTGTCATTTCTCTATTTTTTCTTGGAATATTGAATTCTCTGTTATTGTTGCTGGATTATAGTAGTTGATTTTTACTCTTATGATGACAAAAAGGGGGAGAAATGGATACAATGTGTAAGGGAGAGTTATTCTGAGATTATGAGTTTGGCTCTTAAAAGTTTTGGTTGCAATGATTGAGGGGGAGCTTATACTTATTTTTGTTTCTTTCCATCCATTGTTTTGTCATCATCAAAAAGGGGGAGATTGTTGATCTTGATCCCTATCTTTTGATGTTTACAAAACAAATGGATATTACTAATGTCTCTTAAAAGATCTATTCAGTTATGAAGCAAATTAGTTCCAAAGATCAAGTACAATTGAAAGATGACAAAATATGCTGAAGCTGTCGGACGCTCAAGAAGTCAGGATCGGACGTCCGATAATCATTGCACAACTTCGGACGCATGCTTCGGACGTCCGATAGGATCCTTCGAAGTCGACGAAACTATCGGACGCTGAATATGTCTCTACCGGACGTCCGATAGAAACAAGATAATTTCTCAAATCTGTTTGTTTGCTGTCGGACGCACAAAGAGCTTGCACCGGACGTCCGAAAGAATTGAAGAAAATCTCTGAAACTCACTGCCTGCTGTCGGACGCATAAAACAGGGCTATCGGACGTCCGACACTCCAACGGCTAGTTGACTCTTCAGCTACTTTCTATCCGTTGGAAGCTTTAATGAGGCTCTTTCTTGGTCCTATATAAATAGTGATTGGTCAGATACTTCAAACAACTTTGGCACACTGAAGATACAAAAGATCTAGAGAGATTTTAGTGAGAAAATACTCTTCAAAGAAGATTTGTAGTCTTAGTGGTGTGAGGTTCATTGTAAGCTTTTCATTTGTGAGTGAATACTTCATGAGTGTAGCTCTGTGAGGGTTGTCTTGAGGGATAGTAAAACGTCCTGGCTTGACCGAGGGAGTTCGGGGCAAGGAGGAGGTGAACCTTCCTTTGTACACAAGAGTGATTGTAATTCATCAATTTGAAGTAGCTTGTTTGAAGCTCAAGAGGAGCTGGGTAGTTAATTGGTTTGCAATTCTTTCCTTTTACTTATTGTTACATTTATGATCTTGAAATTGTTTATCTCTTCTACTCACAAGCACTTGTGCTTTCTTATCAACTGCTCCATTGTGTGGTCGCTTAGAAAAGTGGTTGTTTTCGGGGCTTACAATTGGTATCAGAGCTTGGTCTCCTAGAGATTAAGCTCAATCGGCTTTGGAGTAAAGATGACAACCAATAATGCTATGTTTTTTGAAGGACATTCTGTTATTAGACCACCTGTGTTTAATGGGTCAAATTATATGAGTTGGAAAGAAAGAATGATTATCTTTTTGCAATCTATTGATATCGAATTGTGGTTTATTATTAGTGAAGGTCCATATGATGCCTCTCTTATAGATGAAAATACTCATGCATCTAGACCGAAAACAAGAAGTGAACTGACTGCTGTGGATAGAGCTCATCTCACCTTAAATGCAAAAGCCATGAATGTGTTATATTGTGCATTAGACTCAAATGAATCTATTCGAGTCAAGGGTTGCAAGTCAGCTAAAGAAATTTGGGACAAACTGAAAGAAATTCATGAAGGTAGTGAGAATGTTAGAGAACAAAAGAAGTCCATTCTAGTTACAAAGTATGAATCTTTCAAGATGGAACCTCGTAAAAATGTTGATCAAATGTATTGTAGATTCAATGATCTCATTAAAGATTTAGAGGTGCTGGAAAAAGAATATTCTCTAGGTGAGAAAAATAGAAAAATTCTGAATGCCTTGTCCAATGATTGGGAAAATAAAGTGACTGCTATTGAGGAGGCTAAAGATTTGAATACTATGCCTATTGAATCTCTTATTAATTCTCTTACCTCTTATGAGCTGAAACTTAAGACTAAAATGCAAGAGGATGAGGATGCGAAAGTAAGAAAGAGCATTGCTCTAAAGGCATCTCAAGATAAAGATGATTCTGCCTCCCTAGATGAAGATGATGCAGAAGGTGATGACAATGATATCGCACTCATCACAAGAAGGTTCAAACGAATACTTAACAAGAGAAAATTCAGAAAAGGTGGACCTAGCAATTCATTCCCAAATCAGTTCAACAACTCGAGAAACAAAGGGAAACTAGAGTTCAACAAAAAGCAAACTGATCAGTGCTTTGAATGCGGCCAACCTGAACACTATGCAAGTGACTGTCCAGTGATGAAGAAGAAAGAAGGAAGAAAACCAAGAATAAACAAATTTCAATTCACATGGAATGAATGCAATTCCGATGGTGAAATTGAAGAGGAAGATCAATCTGCTCAATTGGCTTTCATGGCCATTGGAGATGATGAGGTAATATCTTCTAATTCTCAATCTGATTGTGATGATGAAACTGAAGATGATCTTGAATATTTCATTATAAAATTGCATGATAGTTTGAAAGAATCTTATGCTAGAAACAAGGAGTTAAAACAGAAAATTAGTTTTTTGCTTCGAGATAATGCAAATCTTTTTCAACAAAATAAAAAGTTGATTGCTGAAAATGATTACTTCAAAAAGAGTGAGACTGCTTTACATTTTGAGCTTGATAGAAAAGCAAAGCTTTGTGATTTGTTCAAAAAGGAACAAGATGATTTGAAAAGAAGAATGGATGGTCTAAATGAGTTGTTTAAACACAAGAAACAAGTCTGTTTTCAAAAGAATAGGTTGAATTCTAATTCAAATGAGTTTGCTATCCATAGGAGAAGACAAGTAAGATTTATTAAACCTGTTCATGTAAATAACTCTTTGGTTATGTGTAATTTTTGTTGTCAAAAAGGTCACATGAATAGTGATTGTTATGTGAGAAAAAATATGAGAAGAGGCATGAAATGCATGTGGATAGTTAGACATGATGCTAATTTTAACAAGTAGGAGGTTTTGTCTAATCATTGCAGTGATTCTTGTTCATAATATTTGTTCTTTTGATACTTTGATCTGAGTTTTCGCTGATATCTTTGAATACTACTGAATCTATATGATGTCAAAAAGAGAGATAAAAGAATAATGCTGATCTCATGATGATTTGCTGTGATTGCTGTCATTTCTCTATTTTTTCTTGGAATATTGAATTCTCTGTTATTGTTGCTGGATTATAGTAGTTGATTTTTACTCTTATGATGACAAAAAGGGGGAGAAATGGATACAATGTGTAAGGGAGAGTTATTCTGAGATTATGAGTTTGGCTCTTAAAAGTTTTGGTTGCAATGATTGAGGGGGAGCTTATACTTATTTTTGTTTCTTTCCATCCATTGTTTTGTCATCATCAAAAAGGGGGAGATTGTTGATCTTGATCCCTATCTTTTGATGTTTACAAAACAAATGGATATTACTAATGTCTCTTAAAAGATCTATTCAGTTATGAAGCAAATTAGTTCCAAAGATCAAGTACAATTGAAAGATGACAAAATATGCTGAAGCTGTCGGACGCTCAAGAAGTCAGGATCGGACGTCCGAAAATCATTGCACAACTTCGGCTTCGGACGTCCGATAGGATCCTTCGAAGTCGACGAAACTATCGGACGCTGAATATGTCTCTACCGGACGTCCGATAGAAACAAGATAATTTCTCAAATCTGTTTGTTTGCTGTCGGACGCACAAAGAGCTTGCACCGGACGTCCGAAAGAATTGAAGAAAATCTCTGAAACTCACTACCTGCTGTCGGACGCATAAAACAGGGCTATCGGACGTCCGACACTCCAACGGCTAGTTGACTCTTCAGCTACTTTCTATCCGTTGGAAGCTTTAATGAGGCTCTTTCTTGGTCCTATATAAATAGTGATTGGTCAGATACTTCAAACAACTTTGGCACACTGAAGATACAAAACATCTAGAGAGATTTTAGTGAGAAAATACTCTTCAAAGAAGATTTGTAGTCTTAGTGGTGTGAGGTTCATTGTAAGCTTTTCATTTGTGAGTGAATACTTCATGAGTGTAGCTCTGTGAGGGTTGTCTTGAGGGATAGTAAAACGTCCTGGCTTGACCGAGGGAGTTCGGGGCAAGGAGGAGGTGAACCTTCCTTTGTACACAAGAGTGATTGTAATTCATCAATTTGAAGTAGCTTGTTTTAAGCTCAAGAGGAGCTGGGTAGTTAATTGGTTTGCAATTCTTTCCTTTTACTTATTGTTACATTTATGATCTTGAAATTGTTTATCTCTTCTACTCACAAGCACTTGTGCTTTCTTATCAACTGCTCCATTGTGTGGTCGCTTAGAAAAATGGTTGTTTTCGGGGCTTACAATTGGTATCAGAGCTTGGTCTCCTAGAAATTAAGCTCAATCGGCTTTGGAGTAAAGATGACAACCAATAATGCTATGTTTTTTGAAGGACATTCTGTTATTAGACCACCTGTGTTTAATGGGTCAAATTATATGAGTTGGAAAGAAAGAATGATTATCTTTTTGCAATCTATTGATATCGAATTGTGGTTTATTATTAGTGAAGGTCCATATGATGCCTCTCTTATAGATGAAAATACTCATGCATCTAGACCGAAAACAAGAAGTGAACTGACTGCTGTAGATAGAGCTCATCTCACTTTAAATGCAAAAGCCATGAATGTGTTATATTGTGCATTAGACTCAAATGAATCTATTCGAGTCAAGGGTTGCAAGTCAGCTAAAGAAATTTGGGACAAACTGAAAGAAATTCATGAAGGTAGTGAGAATGTTAGAGAACAAAAGAAGTCCATTCTAGTTACAAAGTATGAATCTTTCAAGATGGAACCTCGTGAAAATGTTGATCAAATGTATTGTAGATTCAATGATCTCATTAAAGATTTAGAGGTGCTGGAAAAAGAATATTCTCTAGGTGAGAAAAATAGAAAAATTCTGAATGCCTTGTCCAATGATTGGGAAAATAAAGTGACTGCTATTGAGGAGGCTAAAGATTTGAATACTATGCCTATTGAATCTCTTATTAATTCTCTTACCTCTTATGAGCTGAAACTTAAGACTAAAATGCAAGAGGATGAGGATGCGAAAGTAAGAAAGAGCATTGCTCTAAAGGCATCTCAAGATAAAGATGATTCTGCCTCCCTAGATGAAGATGATGCAGAAGGTGATGACAATGATATCGCACTCATCACAAGAAGGTTCAAACGAATACTTAACAAGAGAAAATTCAGAAAAGGTGGACCTAGCAATTCATTCCCAAATCAGTTCAACAACTCGAGAAACAAAGGGAAGCTAGAGTTCAACAAAAAACAAACTGATCAGTGCTTTGAATGCGGCCAACCTGAACACTATGCAAGTGACTGTCCAGTGATGAAGAAGAAAGAAGGAAGAAAATCAAGAATAAACAAATTTCAATTCACATGGAATGAATGCAATTCCGATGGTGAAATTGAAGAGGAAGATCAATCTGCTCAATTGGCTTTCATGGCCATTGGAGATGATGAGGTAACATCTTCTAACTCTCAATCTGATTGTGATGATGAAACTGAAGATGATCTTGAACATTTCATTATAAAATTGCATGATAGTTTGAAAGAATCTTATGCTAGAAACAAGGAGTTAACACAGAAAATTGGTTTTTTGCTTCGAGATAATGCAAATCTTTTTCAACAAAACAAAAAGTTGATTGCTGAAAATGATTACTTCAAAAAGAGTGAGACTGCTTTACATTTTGAGCTTGATAGAAAAGCAAAACTTTGTGATTTGTTCAAAAAGGAACAAGGTGATTTGAAAAGAAGAATGGATGGTCTAAATGAGTTGCTTAAACACAAGAAACAAGTCTGTTTTCAAAAGAATAGGTTGAATTCTAATTCAAATGAGTTTGCTATCCATAGGAGAAGACAAGTAAGATTTATTAAACCTGTTCATGTAAATAACTCTTTGGTTATGTGTAATTTTTGTTGTCAAAAAGGTCACATGAATAGTGATTGTTATGTGAGAAACAATATGAGAAGAGGCATGAAATGCATGTGGATAGTTAGACATGATGCTAATTTTAACAAGTAGGAGGTTTTGTCTAATCATTGCAGTGATTCTTGTTCATAATATTTGTTCTTTTGATACTTTGATCTGAGTTTTCGCTGATATCTTTGAATACTACTGAATCTATATGATGTCAAAAAGAGAGATAAAAGAATAATGCTGATCTCATGATGATTTGCTGTGATTGCTGTCATTTCTCTATTTTTTCTTGGAATATTGAATTCTCTGTTATTGTTGCTGGATTATAGTAGTTGATTTTTACTCTTATGATGACAAAAAGGGGGAGAAATGGATACAATGTGTAAGGGAGAGTTATTCTGAGATTATGAGTTTGGCTCTTAAAAGTTTTGGTTGCAATGATTGAGGGGGAGCTTATACTTATTTTTGTTTCTTTCCATCCATTGTTTTGTCATCATCAAAAAGGGGGAGATTGTTGATCTTGATCCCTATCTTTTGATGTTTACAAAACAAATGGATATTACTAATGTCTCTTAAAAGATCTATTCAGTTATGAAGCAAATTAGTTCCAAAGATCAAGTACAATTGAAAGATGACAAAATATGCTGAAGCTGTCGGACGCTCAAGAAGTCAGGATCGGACGTCCGATAATCATTGCACAACTTCGGACGCATGCTTCGGACGTCCGATAGGATCCTTCGAAGTCGACGAAACTATCGGACGCTGAATATGTCTCTACCGGACGTCCGATAGAAACAAGATAATTTCTCAAATCTGTTTGTTTGCTGTCGGACGCACAAAGAGCTTGCACCGGACGTCCGAAAGAATTGAAGAAAATCTCTGAAACTCACTGCCTGCTGTCGGACGCATAAAACAGGGCTATCGGACGTCCGACACTCCAACGGCTAGTTGACTCTTCAGCTACTTTCTATCCGTTGGAAGCTTTAATGAGGCTCTTTCTTGGTCCTATATAAATAGTGTTTGGTCAGATACTTCAAACAACTTTGGCACACTGAAGATACAAAAGATCTAGAGAGATTTTAGTGAGAAAATACTCTTCAAAGAAGATTTGTAGTCTTAGTGGTGTGAGGTTCATTGTAAACTTTTCATTTGTGAGTGAATACTTCATGAGTGTAGCTCTGTGAGGGTTGTCCTGAGGGATAGTAAAACGTCCTGGCTTGACCGAGGGAGTTCGGGGCAAGGAGGAGGTGAACCTTCCTTTGTACACAAGAGTGATTGTAATTCATCAATTTGAAGTAGCTTGTTTGAAGCTCAAGAGGAGCTGGGTAGTTAATTGGTTTGCAATTCTTTCCTTTTACTTATTGTTACATTTATGATCTTGAAATTGTTTATCTCTTCTACTCACAAGCACTTGTGCTTTCTTATCAACTGCTCCATTGTGTGGTCGCTTAGAAAAGTGGTTGTTTTCGGGGCTTACAATTGGTATCAGAGCTTGGTCTCCTAGAGATTAAGCTCAATCGGCTTTGGAGTAAAGATGACAACCAATAATGCTATGTTTTTTGAAGGACATTCTGTTATTAGACCACCTGTGTTTAGTGGGTCAAATTATATGAGTTGAAAAGAAAGAATGATTATCTTTTTGCAATCTATTGATATCGAATTGTGGTTTATTATTAGTGAAGGTCCATATGATGCCTCTCTTATAGATGAAAATACTCATGCATCTAGACCGAAAACAAGAAGTGAACTGACTGCTGTAGATAGAGCTCATCTCACTTTAAATGCAAAAGCCATGAATGTGTTATATTGTGCATTAGACTCAAATGAATCTATTCGAGTCAAGGGTTGCAAGTCAGCTAAAGAAATTTGGGACAAACTGAAAGAAATTCATGAAGGTAGTGAGAATGTTAGAGAACAAAAGAAGTCCATTCTAGTTACAAAGTATGAATCTTTCAAGATGGAACCTCGTGAAAATGTTGATCAAATGTATTGTAGATTCAATGATCTCATTAAAGATTTAGAGGTGCTGGAAAAAGAATATTCTCTAGGTGAGAAAAATAGAAAAATTCTGAATGCCTTGTCCAATGATTGGGAAAATAAAGTGACTGCTATTGAGGAGGCTAAAGATTTGAATACTATGCCTATTGAATCTCTTATTAATTCTCTTACCTCTTATGAGCTGAAACTTAAGACTAAAATGCAAGAGGATGAGGATGCGAAAGTAAGAAAGAGCATTGCTCTAAAGGCATCTCAAGATAAAGATGATTCTGCCTCCCTAGATGAAGATGATGCAGAAGGTGATGACAATGATATCGCACTCATCACAAGAAGGTTCAAACGAATACTTAACAAGAGAAAATTCAGAAAAGGTGGACCTAGCAATTCATTCCCAAATCAGTTCAACAACTCGAGAAACAAAGGGAAACTAGAGTTCAACAAAAAGCAAACTGATCAGTGCTTTGAATGCGGCCAACCTGAACACTATGCAAGTGACTGTCCAGTGATGAAGAAGAAAGAAGGAAGAAAACCAAGAATAAACAAATTTCAATTCACATGGAATGAATGCAATTCCGATGGTGAAATTGAAGAGGAAGATCAATCTGCTCAATTGGCTTTCATGGCCATTGGAGATGATGAGGTAATATCTTCTAACTCTCAATCTGATTGTGATGATGAAACTGAAGATGATCTTGAATATTTCATTATAAAATTGCATGATAGTTTGAAAGAATCTTATGCTAGAAACAAGGAGTTAAAACAGAAAATTAGTTTTTTGCTTCGAGATAATGCAAATCTTTTTCAACAAAATAAAAAGTTGATTGCTGAAAATGATTACTTCAAAAAGAGTGAGACTGCTTTACATTTTGAGCTTGATAGAAAAGCAAAGCTTTGTGATTTGTTCAAAAAGGAACAAGATGATTTGAAAAGAAGAATGGATGGTCTAAATGAGTTGCTTAAACACAAGAAACAAGTCTGTTTTCAAAAGAATAGGTTGAATTCTAATTCAAATGAGTTTGCTATCCATAGGAGAAGACAAGTAAGATTTATTAAACCTGTTCATGTAAATAACTCTTTGGTTATGTGTAATTTTTGTTGTCAAAAAGGTCACATGAATAGTGATTGTTATGTGAGAAAAAATATGAGAAGAGGCATGAAATGCATGTGGATAGTTAGACATGATGCTAATTTTAACAAGTAGGAGGTTTTATCTAATCATTGCAGTGATTCTTGTTCATAATATTTGTTCTTTTGATACTTTGATCTGAGTTTTCGCTGATATCTTTGAATACTACTGAATCTATATGATGTCAAAAAGAGAGATAAAAGAATAATGCTGATCTCATGATGATTTGCTGTGATTGCTGTCATTTCTCTATTTTTTCTTGGAATATTGAATTCTCTGTTATTGTTGCTGGATTATAGTAGTTGATTTTTACTCTTATGATGACAAAAAGGGGGAGAAATGGATACAATGTGTAAGGGAGAGTTATTCTGAGATTATGAGTTTGGCTCTTAAAAGTTTTGGTTGCAATGATTGAGGGGGAGCTTATACTTATTTTTGTTTCTTTCCATCCATTGTTTTGTCATCATCAAAAAGGGGGAGATTGTTGATCTTGATCCCTATCTTTTGATGTTTACAAAACAAATGGATATTACTAATGTCTCTTAAAAGATCTATTCAGTTATGAAGCAAATTAGTTCCAAAGATCAAGTACAATTGAAAGATGACAAAATATGCTGAAGCTGTCGGACGCTCAAGAAGTCAGGATCGGACGTCCGATAATCATTGCACAACTTCGGACGCATGCTTCGGACGTCCGATAGGATCCTTCGAAGTCGACGAAACTATCGGACGCTGAATATGTCTCTACCGGACGTCCGATAGAAACAAGATAATTTCTCAAATCTGTTTGTTTGCTGTCGGACGCACAAAGAGCTTGCACCGGACGTCCGAAAGAATTGAAGAAAATCTCTGAAACTCACTGCCTGCTGTCGGACGCATAAAACAGGGCTATCGGACGTCCGACACTCCAACGGCTAGTTGACTCTTCAGCTACTTTCTATCCGTTGGAAGCTTTAATGAGGCTCTTTCTTGGTCCTATATAAATAGTGATTGGTCAGATACTTCAAACAACTTTGGCACACTGAAGATACAAAAGATCTAGAGAGATTTTAGTGAGAAAATACTCTTCAAAGAAGATTTGTAGTCTTAGTGGTGTGAGGTTCATTGTAAGCTTTTCATTTGTGAGTGAATACTTCATGAGTGTAGCTCTGTGAGGGTTGTCTTGAGGGATAGTAAAACGTCCTGGCTTGACCGAGGGAGTTCGGGGCAAGGAGGAGGTGAACCTTCCTTTGTACACAAGAGTGATTGTAATTCATCAATTTGAAGTAGCTTGTTTGAAGCTCAAGAGGAGCTGGGTAGTTAATTGGTTTGCAATTCTTTCCTTTTACTTATTGTTACATTTATGATCTTTAAATTGTTTATCTCTTCTACTCACAAGCACTTGTGCTTTCTTATCAACTGCTCCATTGTGTGGTCGCTTAGAAAAGTGGTTGTTTTCGGGGCTTACAATTGGTATCAGAGCTTGGTCTCCTAGAGATTAAGCTCAATCGGCTTTGGAGTAAAGATGACAACCAATAATGCTATGTTTTTTGAAGGACATTCTGTTATTAGACCACCTGTGTTTAGTGGGTCAAATTATATGAGTTGAAAAGAAAGAATGATTATCTTTTTGCAATCTATTGATATCGAATTGTGGTTTATTATTAGTGAAGGTCCATATGATGCCTCTCTTATAGATGAAAATACTCATGCATCTAGACCGAAAACAAGAAGTGAACTGACTGCTGTAGATAGAGCTCATCTCACTTTAAATGCAAAAGCCATGAATGTGTTATATTGTGCATTAGACTCAAATGAATCTATTCGAGTCAAGGGTTGCAAGTCAGCTAAAGAAATTTGGGACAAACTGAAAGAAATTCATGAAGGTAGTGAGAATGTTAGAGAACAAAAGAAGTCCATTCTAGTTACAAAGTATGAATCTTTCAAGATGGAACCTCGTAAAAATGTTGATCAAATGTATTGTAGATTCAATGATCTCATTAAAGATTTAGAGGTGCTGGAAAAAGAATATTCTCTAGGTGAGAAAAATAGAAAAATTCTGAATGCCTTGTCCAATGATTGGGAAAATAAAGTGACTGCTATTGAGGAGGCTAAAGATTTGAATACTATGCCTATTGAATCTCTTATTAATTCTCTTACCTCTTATGAGCTGAAACTTAAGACTAAAATGCAAGAGGATGAGGATGCGAAAGTAAGAAAGAGCATTGCTCTAAAGGCATCTCAAGATAAAGATGATTCTGCCTCCCTAGATGAAGATGATGCAGAAGGTGATGACAATGATATCGCACTCATCACAAGAAGGTTCAAACGAATACTTAACAAGAGAAAATTCAGAAAAGGTGGACCTAGCAATTCATTCCCAAATCAGTTCAACAACTCGAGAAACAAAGGGAAGCTAGAGTTCAACAAAAAACAAACTGATCAGTGCTTTGAATGCGGCCAACCTGAACACTATGCAAGTGACTGTCCAGTGATGAAGAAGAAAGAAGGAAGAAAATCAAGAATAAACAAATTTCAAATTTCATTCACATGGAAATTGAATGCCAATCCGATGGTGAAATTGAAGAGGAAGATCCAATCTGCTCAATTGGCTTCATGCGCCAATTGGAGATGATGCACGTAAATCATCTTCTTTAACTCTCAAATCTGATTGTTGAATGATGAAAACTTGAAGAATGATTCTTGAATATTTCATTATAATAAATTTGCATGACTAGTTTTGAAAGAAATCTTATGCTAGAAACAAGGAGTTAAAAACAGAAAATTAGTTTTTTGCTTCGAGATAATGCAATATCTTTTTCAACAACAATGAAAAAAGTTGATTGCTGAAAAATGATTACTTTCAAAAAGAGTGCAGACGTGCTTTACATTTTGAGCCTTGATAGAAAAGCAAAGGCTTTGTGATTTGTTCAAAAAGGAACAAATTGATTGAAAAGAAGAATGGATGTCTAAATGAGTTGATTAAACACAAGAAACAAGTCTATGTTTTCAAAAGAATAGGTTGAATTCTAATTCAAATGAGTTTGCCTATCCATAGGAGAAGACAAGTAAGATTTAATTAAACCTGTTCATGTAAATAACTCTTTGCCGTTTATGTTGTAATTTTTGTTCATTTGTCAAAAAGGTCACATGCAATAGTGATTCGTTATGCTGAGAAAATATGAGAAGAGGCATGAAAATGCCATGTGCGATAGTTAGACTTGATGCTAATTTTAACAAGTAGGAGGTTTGCTAATCATTGCCAGTGATTCTTGTTCATAATATTTTGTTCTTTTGATACGTTGATCTGAGTTTTCGCTGATATCTTTGAATACTACTGAATCTATATGATGTCAAAAAGAGAGATAAAAGAATAATGCTGATCTCATGATGATTTGCTGTGATTGCTGTCATTTCTCTATTTTTTCTTGGAATATTGAATTCTCTGTTATTGTTGCTGGATTATAGTAGTTGATTTTTACTCTTATGATGACAAAAAGGGGGAGAAATGGATACAATGTGTAAGGGAGAGTTATTCTGAGATTATGAGTTTGGCTCTTAAAAGTTTTGGTTGCAATGATTGAGGGGGAGCTTATACTTATTTTTGTTTCTTTCCATCCATTGTTTTGTCATCATCAAAAAGGGGGAGATTGTTGATCTTGATCCCTATCTTTTGATGTTACAAAACAAATGGAT